>NW_028289236.1:936384-1092448 GCF_059628265.1 Tinamus guttatus | reverse complement strand
TTCCTCTAGCCATGTGATGGATACAGGACCATAAAGCTCTAGGATGGGAATTGTGGGCATTTCCCCTTGCCGCTGTTAGGATAGGCCATCTGGAGAAGGGACCTGGATAGCACCTCTCCTCTCCCCTCCTGCTTTCCCACAGGATGTGAGCAAGGTATCTCGCTGGCTGGAAGAAGGATCTGCCTCTGCACAGCACTGCTAACTCACTGCCAGCCCGAACCCAGCTACTCGATAGAACAGAGTGTAGAACTGTCTTGGAATCTGTAAAGACACCAGAGGAAAAGAAAAAAGAAAGCAAGCAGGGGAAAAAAATGGATTGTGTTTCTGCACCAGCACATGCTCATACTTACCCCAGCACTTTCTACCAAGGAGGTTTCCCCTCATTAACTGTCTCTACATTTGACAAGTTTCACAACACAGAAATCCCATTCTTCTCTTTCTGCTACCATTCTGTGTTCATCCTCCATCTCTCCTTTCTACATTTTATTTTGCAGTTTTAACCTGCTTGCAAAAAATTTTCTTTGGAGCTCTTTTCCACAGAGTCCAGGGGAAAACCTTTGCTGGTGATAGTGGGAAGGGCTGTTTCTCGGAGCTGTTTTAAGACATTCATCTTGTTGGGTACTTCACCCAGGGGACAGTGTGCAATACATTGACTGGGCACAGCAGAGAAGTCCATTGATTTTTCATCCCAAAGCACTTTCCAAGGTGAAGCTGCCACCTGCCCACTGTGATTCCTGCCATTATCCCAACCTTGGCAGTAAAAGACACAAAGCAGAAAGGTCATTGAAACACCTTCTATTCTCGTAAGCTGGGTATTGCTCCTCATCTCTCTCCACCTGTACCAGTGATCAAAGTACCCAGATCAAATCCCGCAGTACTTTGGTATCCTCATCCATCACAAGCTGCTCCAGATCAGGCACAGCAGCTCCAGCCAGCAGCCCAATGCAATGCAGACACCAATATAGGAAGATAATGGTCAGATGTACCCATCAACAGTTTTTTTTCCCCCACTAGCTTCATCGCCTTTCCAAAAGGGGAAGAAAACATGTGGCTGCACCAAGCCAGGGCAGATGGGGAAGAATCAATCCAGCCTTTGCCACTTTTACCTCCTTCTTCTCCAAGGAAAAGGCAGCAGAATGAAGGAGAGGCAGCCCTAGTATTGGTCCACATCAAGGTGACAAATGCCTTCTGGGACCACCTTTAAGGCTGGTGCAATGTGTCAGCCAGGACACATGTCCAAATACTTTTGCACTAGCAAGTTTAAGTGACTCACTATGGGCTGAACCTTAACAAAGCTCTATAATCTTTTACCCGTTGCCAAAACTGACAGCAAGTCACTTTCATTGCTTGCAGTGATCATGGGAAGGAAACACTCTTAACTTCGTATCATGTCCTATGCTCCAAATGTAGGTCTTTTTTAGCATGCTTAAGTATACAGTACAGCTAGCTGCCACCTGTCAATTATGAAACCTTACATAAAACCAGAAACTGAGTGGTAAAAGGGACATGGTAAAAAACAGAACAAAACGAAGTTGGAATAGCTTAGAAGAAATTCAGGGTGAGGGTTATACTTATTCACTGCAAACGTGTGTCTGAAATCTACACCCAGCTGTTGAGACCCCAGGGCAGCTGACAAGCCTTGTATTAGTTTAAGACTAATGCGCACCATCTGTCAAAGACAAGCTAAAAAGCAGCTTTCTCACCTCCAGCTCCAGAATGCTTTTGCCTTGCCGTGACTCTGCCTGAATTTGTTTGCAAGAGCTAAATGATCTGATTTCTCCCAGGAAAGCCAGGGCCTAGAATTAGCAAGTGTTTTCATACCTACAACAAAGAAGCCAATCCAGTCTCGGAACAGGTCTTCAAAGGCTCTGTTTCTTTCTGCAGAATTCCTGCAGAAAGGAAACCCACATATCCAGGCACAGAGCAAAGCAGCAATGCACATTGACTCCTAATTTTTTAAAGATCTGGACAGGAACATGAGCAGCAGTATCAGGCTAGACATTTTATCGTGTAGAAAAGCAGATCAGTGAACTGAAGGACTAGAATTAAAAAGCAAGCAAACAAACAAAAAACCAAGAATGATACAGAGTAAGGTCTTCAGCTGTCCTTGGGAGCAATAGAAGGTTTTCATTGCACAGGACCAACAAAAACATTCCCACATGCCATCTCAGGGAGATTTCCAGGATAATATCCTAGAAGAGCTTCCAGCACAAGTTGCTGTCAGCCAGGCCAGCCCAAAAATGAAAGCAGAGGGACTGGTCAGGGAGCAGCAAAACCAAACCTTATCTCCCAGAATTCCCCTCATAGAGAAAACAGCACAGTTTAGATTCTCATACAGGAAAGTGACCCTGAGATGCTCTCCCCTCCTCCGCTCACAGATGTGCCCTTCTCTGATAGCAATGACCCTACTTAGGGATTTCATCCAGAAATGGAAACCCACAAGATCAAGCCATCTGTGTCTCCCTGTGTATCAGTGACCCCTTAGTCATAGAAAAGGGCTAAAAGTGTCCTCCATGCATCAGCCATTGGATTACTCATCTCTGCACTCAGACCTGTGCAGCATTTGAAGCAAGTTAACCTCCAACCAGGCTGTTCAGTGGCTGAAGAAGGAACTCCCATTACTACACTTGTCCCCGTTCCTGATCGCGAATCAGTGGTGCATTAAAGATCAAGGATGTTTTGCCTACCTGGATGCATTTAGAAAGTGAGGATTTCTCCAGAGGGAACTTTTTAAAAGCAGTGGCTCACATGGGCCAGAAGCCAGCTCAAATATAAAAATCTCAAACACCAAGTTCTAAAACAGAAAAAAAAAATCTTCTATATGGGGAATTTGAAAAGATAAATTGCAAAGAGCAGCAAAAATGCTTCTTGTATTGGTCAAGCACATAACAAAATCTGGTTGGAGTTCTCAGCAAAACAGTTTAAAATCCTGAAATCGCCACGTAGGTGTGGGGTTACAGAAGACAGATAGGCCTTGGGAGCCCTAACAGCATCTCTCACTAACATTTCTGCATCTCCTTTCAGGCTGGAAAACAGCTCCTCTAGGAAACTGCTTGGCGGCATGAGAAAAGGAAGATTTTAAATAGTGAAAAGCAAATAATAAAAGGAGGTGTGGAGTGGAAGAAGGGGAAAGAGAAGTGACAACAAATGACTATTCATTTTGCACAAAGAAACCAAGATGTCAAGAACAATATTAATCAAGTCACCAAGGGATGAACAAAATCCTGTAATTGCCTCTACACCAATGCTAGGTGCCTGGGTAATAAACAAGAGGAATGGGAATTGCTCATTTACAGAGCATAAATTTGACCTAGTTGGTATCACTGAAACCTTCTGGGAAAAATTTGCATGATTGGAATATATAAGAGGAGTGAGAGCTCATACCCTGCTAGGGAAGGGGAGGAGCGCTCCGAAAGGGCATCATCTCCGTGCGTCACGGGTGGCTGCAGGACCGTTATCTCCAGCGCCCTGAGCCGCTGGGGTGTCTGCCGAGCGGGTCATTAAGCTCCTGCCACCCGACACAAGGAGTAAATTCTTACCGGGGGAGCAGTCAGAGTGATTCATCTTGACATTTCCAAGGCTGCTCCACGACTATAAGTCTTATCTAAAAAAACTTTCACAATTTACCAAAGTGTCTCAAATGCAGGGTCCCCTGCAGAGTCATGCTGACATAGACCTTTGTCTGGGCAAAGAAATATGGAAAGACAGCTGAACTGAAAGTCATTCTTTGCTTCACCAATCACACTAATCTTTTAATGCACAGATGGAGCAAATGCCAAATGAGCGAAATACTAGCTGATGTTTTCCAAGGGGAAAACTCATACTGAGCATAGGCAAGAGAAAAAAAGTTGAGACATGTTAACAAAAGTTGAAGTGAGCTTTTTTTTTTTTCCCCCAAAAAAAGTAGGTACACCAGACAAACAGAAATATCCTGGCTCAGGGAAGACTGCTGTTTTAAAAAGCCTGGAGATGGAAGATCAAGATCAGTGATGAGAGATGTAATCTTCTGGATGGGAAAGAAAAGGAGAGATGGGTTTGAGAGAAATCCATTTCTAGTTTAGATTTTTTTTTTTTGAGAAGGAAAGGGACTCAAATCAACATCCATCAGAGTTCACAAGAGAAGAGATCTTTTCAAAGGCACTACAAGAAATGGCAGCATCAAGAATAACACAAAGAGTAATTAATTGTTCCAGATTTGGGAACAGATGCACAGACATTGAGTTCTACCTCATCTTCTCTTGGCTGCTCTCACTGGGAATAGCTACTCTACTGCACTTATTTTACACCCTCCAGGAACAGGCATGAATATTCCACTTACCACAGGACCATTTGTTTCAAAAAATATGAAATATGCTGGTAGGAACCCAAGTTACTTTCTGCACTGAAGCACTGCAGTCTCAAACCTAGCATACCATATCCCAGCACTCCCAGTTCTTGCACCCTAGCAGCTGTTTCTGGAAAGTCCACAGAGAAGTACCAGTCCTGGTAACTCTAAAGTACCTACACTCCAGGATTTGAGTAACTCTTTGCGTCAAAACCCCATCTCCCAGTCATTCCCCACTATCTCCATTACAGTGGAAACCTGGAGGAGTTTCTAAAGTTGTCTTCTCTGGCCACAGCAGCTCCCAGGAGAGCCCCCTGAATTTTCTTCATCTTAAATTACCCGTTCTCTTTCCATCTTTCAGAAAAGAAAGCAAACAAATAAACAATTCTCTCAACAACTTCCTGTCTTGATCTTCGCTTCAGAAATCAGCAAGCTGCTACTTCTGCTGCTATTTCTCATATATGTTGACAGAAATATCTCTCTGCTTCTTCCGCTGGCTTATTAAGAAACTACTAGTCATGGATTTTAATTTCTCGTTGAATTTTCCAGAGATCTAAAGAAGATGAAAGCTCTCACTAATGTCTGTCAGGCTTGGGATATGATCCCAAACAAATAGTTTCTATGCAGGAAAGCACACGTCCCAAGGGAGCCCCCCACACAGTTCCCCTGTATGACAGTCCTGATAAGGTTTTTCTCCTCTCCAAAAAAGTCTTCTTCCACTAGGAGGATTTCTACGTCTCAGAGAAATGAGTTTTTCTAGCTAACTTCAGCTCAAATCGATAATGGGTTTGAAAGCCATTGAGGTATAAGGAAAAGAGATGGCTTAATCCTAAACCTCATTTCCTTAGAAAATCAGGCTAAAAGAAGCACTCAAGTCATAATGAAAACCTTTCTGTTCCAAGCAGTGATAAAACAGAAGTGGCAACTACTAATATTAGATAAGATTGAAAAAAGGAATTTTTTGAGAAGAATCCTCTGACCTGATCAGATCGGCTTTTGAAGTCTTTGAACCAAGGTGGTCTCAAGATAGCTGAAAGAAATGTTATGCTTCATTTGGGGAGTTCCACAGATTCCAGGGAATCTTGTAGGATTGAACTTTGCTAGCTCAATATTCCAAAGTGATCAGACTACTGGCCCGAGACATTTTCAAACACAGGCAAATAAGGTCATATCTAGGAACGTTCTCACAAAGTGAGACCAGGGTAGCCATCATAGCTGAAGAACCAAGCAAGCATAAGTTGTCAGCCAAAACCATGTTCTCCATAAAAACCACTAGGTAAAAATAAATCCAGTCATTTGACACTTGATCTCAAGACACAGAGAAGTCTTTTCATTTCTTTCCCACAGCACTACTGTGGCAGGCATACTGTCACAGGGAAGCTAGCTATGTGTAAGACCAGAGATGGTTGGAGAAGAACTCTGAATTATTTAAATTGGTGCAGCAGCCCATGATCTTACTTTGCAGTTTTCACTGGACCCAGTATGACAGATTTGAAAAACCTCTAAGACATTCATAAGATTTCAGCTCGAGTTTATGAGCTTGTCACATGCAATACTATCTTTTTAATTATCAAACCCAGATTTTTACTGTCATCTTAGTTTGCTCTCTCTGGAGTTTAAGACCAATTTGAGGAGGTCTAGGTACAGGAAAGCAAGAAGAATATATCAATCCAAAGAAACAAAAGTAAATAAGAGTAAGGAAATAAGAGTAAAGGAAAAGCTGTTGGCTTCAGAGAAAATTGACCAAAGTCACTTCTTTGCCCAGGCAGAGCAAAGAAATGCTCAAGTAGCAAGGGAGCTGCAGCAGAGAAAAGTTTTAGGCTTAAAGTGTTACTGTTGTGTCAAGGTCTGAATTTCTAAGGCTGCAATAGCACTTGCTTTACAGAAGAATTTTGAAGACCAGACCAGCACATGTTCCCCAAAAAATCAACTGCAAATAAAAAATCCCTGTGAAAACAAAGCCCAGCTTTTAAGTTCCTAAAGCAGCTGGGCCATGAAGGTCCCACAGCTCTACTTTAAACCAGCCACAGCCTCTACACTTAAGAACCAGTCTCTCACTAATCATGTCATGACTTGGTCATGGGAGCTCTGCCCCTCATGTTGTTCAGGGGAATACAGTAGACCAGAACTGAGCTGCAACCTAAATAGCCTCCTGGCCTCAAAACCTTCACTACTGAGTCCCAAAAAAATAAAAAAAAGAAAGGCAGCAAAGACTTTATTATTATTATTATTATTATTTAACTTCAGCTCTCTCTCATTATAGTTTTAATGCAGCTACATGCTCAATGCTTCATTGTTCATCTCCCAGAAAGACTACATATTGTCTCTTCACATAACAAGCACATGACATAAAGGGGGTCTATTACTTTAATGAGTTGCAGAAAAAGTAACTGTACATGCACTTGACTACCCAATTTGTATTATGCAAGTTGTCTACCAGCTTGATCATTTCTTTCATCTATAAGCTTGTTAAAGTGCTCTTATCTCTTCCACTCCAGATTGTTTGTAATTCTATTTTAGTAACATTGCTGAAGATGTCTACTCACAGAAGGCTTAGCAACTGTTTTTCTACAAAGCAACGCAGTGTTCAGCTTCTTAACCATGCTCATTCATTGAAAGAACCAGGAGTGCAGATAATCCTGGACACAGTCCAGGATTGACGTATTGCTACCTAGAGAAGCCTGAACTTCTCTCTTTGTGGAAGACTAGTGTATCTTACAGGTGGAAGGCCAACGAAGAGGTAGAATCTGATCCTCTCAAATCCTGGCATAGGCTGTTCAATGATGTGGTTTCCAGTACTGAAGAGTAATCATAAATGTTTTCTGCAGCGTAAAAGAAATAGGATTCATTTAAACAGTTCAGCAATCACACCTTTCACTTTGCATGGCACACAAGCAGGAGCAGTCACTGAGCTGGTGACTGTGCTTCAGAGCTGCTCACTTTTGAGGTAGCAGCTTTTTTGCGGGGGGAAGGGGGATGTTTCAAAAGAGTTTTTTGCAATCATCTGTTGCTCTCAAATTCTACATTCGCATCTCTTCCATTACTACAAAACAAACAAACTGAACTGCTCCATGATGTTAAAGGTAGCCCCACATCACGCTGAGGTCTGAGACTACACTAGAAGAATTTAGCAGAAGTAAAACACCAAGATGATGATACACAGTAAGTATTTCAAGTAGAAACACAGAGTCACTAGTAGTTTCTGATGGCATGCAGATCCAACAGCTTAAGGCAGTATATTCAGGGCATAGAAATTTTCAAGTACGCAATAACTATGATTTAAGGTAGCAACAAAGCAACAGTAAGGTCTACATCATGAGAGACAACAGCAGTGCAGCCAGGAGACACATATCAAATGTGCCTGTCATGCTTTCTAATTTAGGTTCTGTACTCGGAAGGAGAACACACATACACAAGCCCTAGACAAGAGGCTCCGGATGGATGGGAGAGATGATCCCATGTTTTACGCTCTTGCAGGCTCTGTTCTGTCAGCCTGACAGTTAAGGAATCCTGTTTACAGTAGTTTCTAATGTAGCTCTGATTGACGCAGCATGAGGACCGTGGAGCTGTATAGCTCTAAATAAAGATCTTAGTAGTAATCCATCCCCTAGTAAACTATCCTTAATCGCGTGCAAAAAGACAAGTTAGGGAAGAAGCAAGGTCTGCTAGCTGAAAGAACATAACCACGTTCACCTGAGCTCAGTTTTTAGTGGGACACACATTCATATGCAAAGGAAAGGTAGAATGGGCTTTTCGTTGAATGTCATGGAGAGGCAGCAGTCTAATGGCTTATCTGGAGGCAGGTTAGAGATCTCTGGGAACAAACCTTACAACATGCCTCGGACAAGTCGCTGTCAAGAAAGATTCTGCTGATGAGTTTGAGGTGCTGGCTCTAATTGCACTAATTAGCTGAGCATAGTGACATACCCTGTGTAATGCAGTCAGTTTCCAGCTAATTGCAGAATATCCCCAGTGATGGCACAGAATCCATGTCAGACAAATCGCTCTCATGTAAAGCTCTTGAGCACTACAAGTCCATCCTCCTTTAAAGAGCTGGGCAATGATGTGGCACTAAAGGGAGAGACAGAAGATGGAAGGTCCCTATCCGAGGGCCTTGGCCAAGTCAATGGGTCCTGTGGCAGAGAGACAGGATGCCATAGGGCAGGGTTACAGGTGTAGGCCCCTTCTTGGCATTTTGCTGGGGAGCTACCCAGCACACTCCTCGCTGCGCTGGCTTTTATGATGCCAGCTCATGGGCACTGCTTGTAGACAGCAGATTCTGCTGTTGGGGATGGCAATTCCTGAGACAACCAAGAGTGGCAGTTCAGGAGCAGCCATATATTTGTGGATCTCTTTCCCAAAAAGCCAGCAAAGAGAATGAAACACAAGCTAGTGCCCCTGTCATCCTGGATATACCGATTCCTACAGATCCCTAACCCTTGCTGTTTATCACCTGCATCATGGTTTCTCAAATCCTGACAAGCAGATACACAGTTACTCTGATGCCTTTTGCTGCCAGTACAGAGGGCATGAAGATGATGGAACTATTTTATTACAGGCTTCCAAGTCAAATTCATGCCTGTGTCAGCAGATGAAAATTCTGCACTTTTTCCCCTCCCAGGATGGTTTTTACCTGTATATTCATTTCTTCACTAAGACACCTTAAGCCCTCACTTTTTCATTTTATACATGATGCATGTTGAACTGCTCCTGCTGAAATTCCCCGCTCTGCAACCCCCACTAACTGTGTAGTTTTATGGGGCAATTGCTTTGAGAGATAGCAGCATTAGAGGAATAGAAGTTTAGCAGGCAGAGTGAGCCACTGAGATTCAGAGAGTCAAAAAAAAAAAATCTCAAGAGAGCTCTTAGAGGAATGCAATCGATTCTGAAGTCCTGCCACAAGTCTTTCAGACCAAGTATTTTAATTAATATCTATCCTACCTACTTAACTGCATGCATCTGTGCAATGTTAAAACTGCAGAGTCCAACCATCAAAGCTGTTCATCCTGCCTACACTGGCATCTCTTCATTCCAGATGTGAAGTAAAACCTACAGCAGAGAATAGGTATATTTTACAAACTTCCACATGTGCTGAAAAAGAAACAACGGCTCTAATAAAGCAAGCACTCAGGCAGATAAAACATTATGACACAGGAAAGCTTCCCACGTCCAGCACTTCTTGAAACACTGAATTTGTGCTTCCCACCCCGCTAGCATCTGGAAGAAGTGCCTGCTGTCAGCCTAACATGAAAACTGTTTAAGCCAGTGCTTTGCAAAGCAAACAGCAGATAGGCCATGAAAAAGCCCTGTTGAAAGTTTCAGCTCCTGATGTTCCATAGCTGAACTCAAGCTATATAACACCCAGAAATAAGGAGCAGGCATGATCACAAACTGTCAGCTGTCCTCAGGGAGCAATGGGAGCCATCTGCCCATGCTGCACTGGCCGCAAAAGCAAAATAAGGTCCTTTGCCACAGCAGAGGTTTGGAAGACCATGGACCAAGCAGAGTAGATATGGGGGAAGAAGATAGTCATGGCTATACCTGGCTCCAGGGAAGAGCAGAGCCCTCCAGGGTTCTCAGAGAGCTGGCAGGAGCCTTCAAGACAGTCACTGGGCCAGGGAGCGGAATGACCACTGGCCTCAGAGTGGCAGCAATCCCAGTTTTTCAGAGTGGCTGAAAGGCAGAGGAGACCCAGTGGAACTCTCTTAGGCTGAGGCACTGAAAGGAAAAATCAACCCAAATTACCAGAGATTAAGCTTTAGATTTGATATGAAATGGAATCCAGCCAGATACGACCCTTCAGCCTGATGGATTTGGGATAGGAGTTTCATTAGACTTGAAAGAAGTCTGCACCTCCAAAATGGCCCACACAACACTATCTCAGTAAGGCCAGAAATCTCAGGAATGCTCTGTGCTCACGGCAGAGATCCCATACTCACAACTGAGAAATAATTGTGAGTTTTGCTACGTAAAGGCTTGTGTTGCATATCGGCCTGTATTTTTGCATCAAGCCCCTCTCCAGCAAGTCCCCTCTGCCTCAGCATAGCTACACCAGGAGGTACTCTTCTCCTGGGGGAAGAGACGCCCACAGCTTAGCCAAAGCCTGAACTAAAGATTGTTAGAAATTGAAAAATTCTGAGCCATATCAGGGGGCCCTATTAAACTCATCATTTGCTGTCAGAAAGTCTTCAGGCTGCAGGAAGCCTGTGCTAAATATAGAGACACTTAAAGCTCTTCTAAAAAAAAAAAAAAAAAAAAAGTCTGAGTGGGGAATGGTTTGAAGACAGACCCCCAGGTGCAGAGCCAGACTCCACCAAGGTGATTTTTAAAAGCAACCTTTGCACCTGCATATGGAAAGCAGGTTGTGTAGTGCTCCTTGGGGAGAGCAGAGAGCAGGCTCTGTGGTGCTCCACTGCATCCAGCGCTGCAACGCTGTCAGCGATTTCTCCTCCCTGTTCTGGGAGACACCTGCCAACTCCCTTCCCAGGAGGGAACCTGCCTTCCTTAACTGTTCTGCAAATAGCTCACCTGTAAACGCCTGTGTGACCTACACCTTAAATAAATTCATTTTCCTGACTTTCTTGACTCTTAACCAAGATCCCTAAAACCCAGTAACTCCCAAGGGTTGGGTACGTCCCTGTTGCAGTTGAACTCAGCAGAAACACAAATCTTTCCAACTACCCTTGTCTTTATGGAAACTAGGCAGTTTTTTTTGTTGTTGTTGTTGTTGTTGTTTTTTTAATAGCAAAAGGACAGCAAACTGCTGGCAGGAAAGGTAGGAAGGTCAACACATAGCAAACATAGCCAGACAACCTCAGTCCCTGCTACTTTTTCTGTACTTTGTCAGAGCTGTGGCATAGCCAAGGACATTCCTGATCGTGCAAGGAAAGGTTGAAGGTGTGCAGTGTTAATCAGCCCCCTTCCATGCACAGCAAACACCTTTTCCTCCTTGTGTAGCTGCAAAACTCAATATTGCTTACGCTGATGAAAAGCATCAAGCTAGCTCTGACGTGCCCCTGCGAGGGTTAAGCCTCTAATTTTGGAGAAGAAAGACTATTCCATGCCCGACATGCTGAAAATCCAGCGGCATCCCTGATTTTCTTCTGACCACAGACTTGTAGAGCCCTCCCCATCCCTCCAGGCTGAACGTGACCGTTGAGCGGCTGGGTAGGATCTAGCACAGACCATCAGCACTGCCATCCGGGCGCAGACAAGCAGCCTCCGTGCTCCCCGGTCACAGTCTATGGCAACTCCTCTCCTTTGAAGAGGCTGATGTCTGTGGGTGAAGAATTCCCATCAGTCAGCTTAAGCCCGAGTAGTTACAGGTGGCAGAAGTTACAGGTGGCAGAACCTCAGAAATGAGGGCTTATACACACCCCCAGTTCACTTTAATATTTACTCGGAGGTATATTATTGTCATTCACCTACATAATCCCCTTGGGAATCCTGAAGCCCTGGCTTGTCAGAGATCCTTGCAGCAATAAATCCCCTGGTTGAGCTTTAAAGTGCGAAAGTGCTTTTCATCACGGGGTATCTCCTGCCCGCAGCGGTGTTTTCTGTCTGTTCTCCTCACAGAAAGATAAGCAAGGAATTGGCTTTGTCCTCTCTGCGCCAGTCATGGCTTTAGAGCCCTCTTCCGTTTTTGCACTCATTAACTGAAGGTGCAGAAGAGAGAAAACCTCTGTTTGGGTGCGTTGAGAAGGATTCCTGTGCTCTCCTTACCTGCGGCAGAGGAAGGCAGCATCCACTGAGATTCAGGGAGCAATGTTCACCACCTCCAGCATCCCTGGTGAGAATAAGCCTGGAGGACAGATTTCTACTTGCATGGTATAATATTGCTAATATTAACTATTCCGTTCACAGGGAGGAAGGAGAACTTTTCTTTCAGAGTGTCTCTTTCCAGAGGCATTGCTGGAGTGAACAACCTATAGATAATAGCCAGCTCTGTAAAGCAAATTAAACAAAAAGCTGCTCTGATTCCAAAAAGAATTAATTTAATCATGTTCCGTTTCCCAAATTAATCCAGGTTCATTCTCAAAGTTGATGTAAGATACTATATCCTTACATCAACACACTGTCCTGGCTAGAAGAAAGATGATTAATATATTGACAGGAATGACTATTCTTTTCCTGCATTTACATAACAGATTCCAGGTCTTCTCTGAGTATCAGGAACTTGCAGACAGGCAATATATTTGCTGCAATTTTATACTTAACTCCTTTCATATTGATCATCCACCTAATTTACAGGGACACTGTAAACAGCTGTATAGATCCCTGCCATTTATTTTCATATTATATAAAATTACATGGTGCTCCAACAGCTACCTGTCTTCTTGAGGGAGCTATCTGACTTTCTTTCTAAAACTGAAGCACATTTTATAAACCTCCCCAAACCACCAGATTTGCCTGCCTTCAGCCTAGCAGGCAACTTGGTGGGTGAAGTTCACTCTGAGCTCTGCAAGTAGAAATGCAAGAAAAATATCCATCACTATCACTGAATAGATGTCTAGTAGAGGCTGCAACCTTGCAACTGCCTGCAAAGTCAGCAGCGATGCAAGGTAGATTTGCAGGCAAGATTAAACATGCACCAGACTGCAGCAAGAAAAAAAACAGATGGGATCAGCGCCTGAGTCCTTCCGAGAGGGACATACAATCCTGATTTAGCATTTGCTTTTTAATGCAGAAGTCTGTTTCAAGACTTCAGAAGCAGCATCAAATCTTACAGGGCCTTGCACACGCACAGTTATTCACTGCCAGACTATAGCTATACAATCTTTCCTATAAAAGATGCTTAAAGCAGCCTTGAATCCTTTTCTCATTTATAGCAACTGACTCCACAAGTCAAAGAGCATCCTCCCCTTTGCAAGGGTACACTACAAGAAAAATAAAACTACTGGATGACAAATAAAGATAGCTCCCAAAACACTGGCAAAGAAAACCCAGTCTCTTGAAAGCAGCTTCACAGCAGAGCTGAAAACATAATAATACTGCAAGATCTACCCTGTTCCCTCCCTCCAGGAGGGTCCTAAGCAACCAGATGCCTTTTCCAGTCTTAGGAGAAACCTCAGTTATCTAGTTATGTTATAATCACCTGTGTTGCCTCCAATCCAAGCAACAGGAATATTGCATTTCACAGGTGTGAAGCAAAGGAAACTGCCATTTGAACAGACCTCTGCTTGGGGGTGCCAGCAGCACCATGGGAGAGGTGGTGCAAGGCTACCCCGGGAATAACCAAGGTTGCCTGGAACAGGACGAAACCTGCTTCCTCTTTAATGAGCTACTCGAGTCCCAGGAAGTGTCAAACAGTTTTTTCTGCACCGGCTGAACTAACCCAAGCAGCTCTTCAAGGACAGTGAGCTCTTGCCAGAGCACAGGCATGGGAAGGAGGCAGGGCAGCCCTCCACACCTGCCATGCACCCTTCAAGGGGCACTTCACCCCATCTGCTGTCCTGCACGGGCACCGCTTTCCTGCTCCTGGTTTCAAAGGGTTAAGACAGCAGGGGCTTTTTGCACTTTAGCAGTGATTTTGGCAACACAGAGACAGGGGAAATTCAAAGACAAAAGAACAAAAAACTGCGCTAAGGCGATTGGTCCCCAGGCTCTCCTACTGCATGGAGTTATCCCAGTCCAGGGTAGGACTTGGCCTTTGCTTTTGCTGAATTGCAAGAGACTCATGTCTGCTAATTTCGTCAGCCAGTCAAGGTCCCTCCAGTGAGTAGCCCAGCCCTCCGGTTTATTCCTCCTTTGGTGTCACTCACAAGTGCTGAGCATGCTCTCCATCCCAGGTTCAGCTTGCAGTGATGGAACTTCTGCCTTTTTCAAGACAGATGTCCTGAAATTTGTCCTGGCAAATAGCCAGAGGCAGTTTATTTATGTAGAGGCTGCAATGCTGCACATGCATGTCTGTCACCTTATCAGAGCGTTTGTAATGCAGGACTCATCCTAGAGCTTGAAAAAATGACAAGATTACTGCAGGAGCACCCTCAAGCACATCCAAGCAGTAGGAGAAGAGCCATATTAGCAGAGAGATTTATGGCACAGCAGGGATGCTTTATGCTAATCTATGCCTGTCAGAAACTACTGGCTTCTTCATCCTTTCCAGCAGAAATAAAAACTTCTAAGTCCCAGGCAACCTCCTGAAAGGATATTTGATTGCAAAGCAGGTATTAGCTGAAGCAAAGGAAGAAAGCCAAGCCCGGCTCCAAGCCCAAGCAGCCTTGCTACAATGCATGGCACCTCAAGAGAAGCTGTTCTGCTCCTGACACACAAAGCAAAATAAAGCAGCTTTCTCCTAGCAGATGACAGCTGTGAGAAAGCCTAGGCTGCAGTCCACCCTTCTTCTGTCTCCATTTACTAATCACACCCCACTCCTCAGCCAGCCAAAGCCTTTCCAGTAATGCCCTGAAGAGTCAGCATTCCTGGTAGCTGAGCATCCACCTTCTTGCCTGGAGACAGCAGCAGAAATCAGAGCTACTGCACAGCAGAGATAGGAGACCTGGCTAACTCCCAAGAGCAATTCAAGAAATCCCAGGGGAAACAAAACAAACAGGAAGGCTGGTAGGTGATTTACACCTAAATTAGAAGCAAGACTCTGCCTATTACCAAGATGTTTGGGCAAAGGGACCCTCACTTGGCTGAATGACCAGCACTGGATGCTCTACACCTAGCACTGAAGCTTAGGAAGCATCTCTACATTCTCCAAAAGCAACCAGCTGGCTCCATAGGCCTCCCAGAGGATCTTGGCACATATTTGCTAGAAGGAGCTGCTCTTCCTCTAGAAAGAGCCATTGACAAGGAAGAAGGACAGGGAGAGAACAATATTTGTATGAGGTTGAGGGTAAATGGAGGCAGCGCGGGGTGCTGCTCACTAGAGGTGGCTGTTACCCAGCGTGGTGATGGAGGACGGAGCGAAGTCCATCTGGAGTTTTGGGCAGGACAAGACACTGTCTCCATCTAAACAAGTCCAATTCTAGCAGTGGTAACACAAAGAGAAAAAGGCAATTTGTCATTTTCATTCCTCACATCCAGGTCTGGAAGGAATGACAAAATGCTGCCCAGTGCCTTCATGCTCCACAGCAGGATTCCTTCCACTTTCACAACTTCTAAAATCTCTCTTTATCCCAAAATGTGACTGTACAAAGCAAGCAGAAGAGATGCTCTCACACTGATGCAACCTCAATGTAACTAGGGAATACCAAGGATCCAGTGCTGATGTCAGATCATTTAATCCACTCATGAAAAACCTTAAAAAAAAAAAAACTTAAAGAAAACATCCACAGAAAACCCACAGAAAAACATCCTGGTCATATAACAAGTTCCATTTGGCCAAGGCTGTTAACCTTCCTGACACTAAAGATCCATGCTGCAATACAAGCCCATACAGATTCCTGCAGCTCTGGCTCTACCTCCCACACAGGGGAAGCTACTTCCAAAGCAAACAAGAGCATCCCATTCCACTGCACCCCAGCAGTTTCTCTTGCCCATAAAAGTGATTTCAACAGGCACAGTGCTCATCCATATCTGCCATACTTTCTGAGGAGACATCTGTAATTGTTTGAAGGAAGAACTAGGCCATATTTTGTCCTTAAAAACTTAAAAACCTGGGCACTGCCATAATTTTAAAACAGACCTGCATAGTGCTGCAAATTGACATAGTCAGGACCATCGTACAAGCAGGTATGATATGCACTGGCCAACTATTCCTCACTTTCTTAGTGAGATGAACTTGAAAAAAGTTCATACAAGTGCAGAATATGCTGCCTCTTGGTTTAAAGGAAAACGCTACCTAATTAGCTAAACGGAGAGAAGAGGAAAGCTGCAGGTGATCCAAGAAATTATAAGTGTACATTTCACGATGAGCACCAGTGTGCTAGGTTTGAGAAGCACGTGGCAGCTCAACATAAAGGCCATCTGTAACCTATTAGCAACTTGAGTTCAAGAGACACAAAGGTCTGTTTCTAAGCTGAGTTCCAGAGCAAGTACTTTTGACATTCAATTTGGCCCTAGAGGCAAAAAAACTCAGTATCATAATTGAAAAAAAAAATCCAAACAAATACGGGATGCCTCCAATTGCTTGTACACAATAAAACTTTTGAAACAGATAACAAAAGCCATCTATCTTCATTTTGAAGTCATGGCTTTTGCCTTTTATTAAATTTAATTGCTCCCCCTGTGGCTTTAAATCAAGGGCAGATTCTATTTAAAGTAATTACTTTGCCGTGCAGCTGGCATGGCAAAGTCGCATGATAAAGGTTAATCTACTAAGTGATGGCAGCTACTAAAATGAGGGTGAAGATTTTTACGAATAACTTCACGCTAAAGATGAGGCTGCAAGTTATGCATATGTTGACATGATACCCCCCCCCATGACAGCACCTGCGTGTCACGTTGGCCAGGAAGCACCACGCCAGCCAGCCGGGGCTTCAGGACACATAGGATGCTCTTGCCCTTTCCATGGGTCTTTTCCAGCTCCATCCCAAGCTCTTATAGAGAAAAGTTATAACTGGGTAGCATCAGGCTGCTCACTGCTTACATGACTGCCCATAGCCCTCATAGCCCAAGGTTTTGTAGACTTTGTGGTCTACAGACCAACAGCCTCAGGTTTCCCACTCTGCCACCACTCCAGCAGCAGCACAGGAGCAGTGTCTCCCACATGATTAGTCCCAAGGCCAAGACATTTGCTTTTCCGAGTCTACTGTTTTTCATGAGAATAAGCCAAGTCACTGCTGAAAAGAGAGAGGGGCCAGGAGACTCCTGACAACCCTGGTACAGAGTGCAGGCAGAAGGGAGGAGTTGCATTGTTAAAAAAACGTGTTTTTCTTAGTGCTCTTCCTCCCATCTCAGCTCTTCTCTCCACAAGTCAGCACTCCTGAGACATATCACATTCAAAGGCCACAGTATTCTGGGCAGGAGGCTGCTGGCATCACACAGAATAACAACAGAAAGGCTATAAGATTTTGGTATTTTTGCTAATCCCAACATTCAGCAGCTTGACAGTCCACTGGGGGATTTTCTGCTTCCACCACTTACGACCTGAGTGTTCAGTTATGCATTAGCAGCATCAGCAATAATTTCCAAACGAACATGGCACTTTCAGATACCATCATTCAATCCAAGACATCCAGGGTCTACTCTGGCAGTGGACATTCTGTTTTAGAATACTCAGCTTCTGGAAACACAGAATTTGATTTTGTAAGAAAGCTGCAGACAGAAAGCTAAACTAACTCTCTCGCCTGCAGAGAAGTTTCACAACATAAATCACAAGTGACTCTAAAATCAGAGGTGAGGGAGCAAATAAAAAGGTGAGAATTAAAAGCTAAACAGGCAGTAGCTATTTTTATTATATACTCTGCAAATCACTTACATATGTTTGATGAATAAAGCAAAACCAGCTTTTCGAGCATGCCTGCTCCTTACTGAAGGAAGTTGCCATCTGCGTGTTTATGGAAGGATTATTCTCCATGTGGGAGGCCAGAAAGAAGGAAGAGAAGGAAGAAATCCCCCAGCTCTGCTGGAAAACGCAGTCAAAAGGGCAGGTTGTCTCCCGTTTCAGCAAGCAGAGGTGGTCCATGTGCAGCTCTAACAAAGGGACATGCTGGCTTTCCACCTCTATACCATTAATCCTATATAAACCCCTCTTGCTGCACACTGCTTTGGGCCCTGTGGGAGCAGGGTCTTCCCCCTCCCCATCCCAGGCAGCCATCAGCAGCAAGACCCTGCTCAGAGCCTCTTCCGCCCAACAATGTGACTTGCTGTCCACATCCCTTGTGTCTCAAGAAGGAAGGGGACAGCTCAACTCCAGCTGAGAGTCACCTATGCTGGAGAGCAGGCGTTTCCGCCACAGACCTGGAATGTGTCAAACCCTTGTACAGGCAGTCACTTAACCCAGGAAGAAACTGCTCTGAAAAGCTGTGGCTGCTACCATACGTAAACTAGAACCCACTCAGCAGACATTGTGCTCTTCAGCAGTCGCTCCAAGGAAACAGCAAGAGTTAGAAAGTAAACCTAAAAGTGCCCAGAAGCATTTGGACAAAACTAAGCACTCCTCTTGAATTGTAAGGGTTTTTTATTAGGGCATTTTAGACAGTAGGCACAAGTTGCTGCATGTGTTGTGTGGGTCTTGTACCTCAGAGGTGCTGGGAAGACAAGTGTGCCTAAGAGAAGCCAACACCCTTCTGCTCTGTTCTTGAAATGCAGGTTTCAAGATTAAGCATCTTCAGGGCAAGGGTCAGAGCTGTGTCATGATTCAAGGTCTTTGAGAACATGGCAGTGACAGAAAACCCACCGTCCCTGAGGGACATCTGTGTAGAACAGCTCATGGGAGCAGCCGGCTGCGAATGCTTCCTCCACCCTCCGGGGAGCTGAGGGAGGGAAAACCAGAAGAAGATGAAGCAGCAGTTAGTTAATCCTGACACTGCTATGACATTTGCTAGTAGAGCAGATCAGAGGGGACACACTGAAAGGAGGTGGAGTGGAGGGCAGCTGCCTGCTCTTTCATTAGCAGAGATGCTAAGAGCTCTGATACATGCCCTGTGCTGCATCCTCTGCTTGCAGCACCCTTTGATCCCAGCTCTTCTGTCATAAAAGAAATCCAAATTAAATACCCTGCCACAACACAAACATCTGTCCAATTCCATTTTAGAGGCAGCATTCTGAACATTTTAAGCGCAATTTTAAGCTGTAGCCAACTCAAAAGCCTGGTTTCCCACAAACGGGTGACTACTAGAATTCCCCTGCTGCTTTAATATTGACCTCGTAACTGAAACTATATTCCTGTAATCAAGAAAGACCTTTGCCTGACCAAACTAAGCCCTCCTCTCAGGTAGTTCCCAGATTGCATCTTCAAGCTGCAGTTTGTCTTCTGTTGACAAGCCAAGAGATCCTCCCCTCGCCCAATCAGATCCTCTAATACTGACCCAGCACCTCCAGGGTGGCCAAGGCCAGCAAGGACAGGAGCAGGAGTGCAAGGATGGAAGCTGCAGCTCCCTCCTCAGCTGCCATTCGTCCTGCACCTCCTAACTACCCAGCTCATACTATGGACTCTCTGCAATCGCCACCCCCCGTCCTTGTCTTGATGAAGGTTTCGCTGGTCTTTGGTTTCCCTGCCCAAACAAGCCTTTCTGTGAGGGACGCAAGATTTGCTGGGAGTTATACTTCAGTGGGATCAGTTCTCATTTGTAGTTACCACTCCAAAACAATAAAGATATCAGTGTATCCCCCTAGCCAGATGCAAACAAACATACGGCTATGAACACTTATAAATCAAGCTCTACTGGAAAGTCATGGGAAGCTCAGTTATTCCTGGGAGTTGGGAAAGAAAGCAGTTTGCTATTCCTACAGTTAAATCAGGTGTGAGCTGAAGAAGAATTACATTGCTATCAGCTTAGCTACACATTCAAAAATAAATCTGTTTTCATGGTGGTGGTGGAGAAAGAGTGCAAAATCATCAGGGAAAGCAAACTCAAAATGGAAAGCTGGGGAGGAAGAGATTTATCCCGACCATGCTGCCAGCAGGGTCTGCTCCAATTAAGAGCTGCTCTAGCGCCCATTGGCCACCTGGGACAAGCGACTGGCATTAATTGTACAAGCCTGGTGTTTGCAACTGAGTTCAGTGACTAGTTCAACTTTGCAGCCACTTCCATCAGATCTGAGCATCTGTACTACAGCCCAGCTAACCATCAGTGACATGTCTGTGATAATGACTGCAAACCTCCTGCTCTAGGAGTTAAAAAGCCCCTTAGGGCTTTTTAAAATGAGGAAGTGCATTGATACGCTGCGATGCCAAAGCCACGACTGCATGTAACGAGGGTCCTAAAAGACCTCCGTGGACTGGCCTCCTTGCCAGCCAAGACAAACACACGCTGTCTCTGCAGGGCATGGGGTATGCACACACCTTCTCCAGAGCACGTGTCAACACCAAGTCCCTACAAATGGAAACACTATATAAACTGCAGGCTCATTTCTGTCCGCTCATGATTACCCATCACGGCACATCCTCGATAGCATTTGACAAGAGAAGGCCTTAAAGTATTCTGGACACACTCTCAAATTTAACTTCACTGTGAATGTGTCCTCTAAAGGTGAAAGATTTATGGGAAACTATTCTTAGTGTCATAGACCTGAAAAGATGGTACATTTTAAGGAAATTTGATGTTAAGAGCTTCATTCTGTATAAAGGGGAAAAAAACAGGAGCTAAAACTGAATGTTTCATTACTTATTTTTATGGCCACTTTATCTTTAAAGCTCTTGGAAGAGTTGTTAATGAAGAGTAATCACTAGCATATGAGTAGAATATGATTTCTGTGCATCATTTCCCACGTCCTACATAGTTCTTCCATTTGTCCCTGAGTGCAAACAACCTTGCTGAGTTTCTATCTCTGTATTATACTCCAAGAAGGGAAGGCAAAAGGATTAAAAACATTAAAATGCAACACATCCACCCCCCCCTAAAAAAGCCCTGCACAGTATTTCTAATCAGAAAGAAATGGCCTTGCCCTGACCTGCAGAGGCAACTGCTGCTGCCATCTGGTTCACTGGAGATCAAACTCCAGTGAACAGACATAGCAGGAAAACAAAGCCGGGGAGGAAGAGAAGATCTGTCTTGTATTACAATGGAAAGATATGCATCACCATCATAAACCAACATGCCAAATAAACACTTCAACTCTGATTTGAGAGAATAAAGCAGACACCCCAGTTTTCACTCCCTAAACTGCCATGGACTTGTACTGAAGAGATGCTGCATCTGAGAGGAGACTCCAAGGACATGTGTTAGCAGAAGGGTTTTTTGACAAACAGGGAAGTATGGAGAAGGCTTCAGGCTCAAGAACCAAACCTGCCACTGTTTGACTGAGTCCTGCAGCCTTCAGCCCCTGTTACAAGTAACTTGGCAATCCTTACCCGTAGTAAAACAGAGTAAGCTTTAACAGCATGGAAAGCCAAGAATTTCTGCATTGTAGGAGTGGAAGAAGTCTTGTGTTGACCCTAGAAGCAAAAAACACACTTCTCCAGGAAAAATACTGGCAAGAAATTTACCCCTTGCCCCACTCGCATGCATAGAAACTGGACTAAAAGATCCTTATAAAGTTTTAAAGTAATCATATTCATCGTAAGATTACAGCTCCCATGCTGCAGACCCTCCACGCAGGTGGCAATGCCATGCAGAGGTGGAAATCATAATATTGAGATGGAGGAAATGAAGGAACCCATTAAGCCAGTGTCCACAGATCTCCAAGGTGCAGTTAAAAATATCCTAAGAGCCAGGAGGAACAGGCATATTGTATCAATATGCTCTGTGACATTTTCCTTTTATAGACGAACCCTTATGTCTATGTTAAATGCTCTGTTTATAGAGGCCCAAGCTACGTCAAAACTGCATCCTGTATTCACAGAGATCTCCTAGGCTAACAGAGACAGTCTGAGGACTTCTGTAACCATACACAGGTTAGCAGGGCTGCATCTCCGGGCAAAACTCCTGCAAATGCTAGACTGGAGCATCCAAGGTCATGCAGAAACACAAGCAGCACAGCAAGAACTGTAGTACAAGTCCGTTTCTCAACACAGTTACAGTTGCCAAGGGCTCAACAGAATCCAGCTGGTAATGCCAGAGAAAGAGGAAAGGAGTTCAAAGGGAACATGTACATACACTGAAATAAAACAAAACTATATTTTTTGAAATAAAACAAAACTATATTTTTTCCCCACAGCTCCATTTGTCGACACAGGAATCAACTTCAAAACTCCCTTGAGGAAAATGTAAGTCTAATTGCAGCCTAGTACTTTAGCCTCTGGGACAGAGCCCTGGGGGTAGCCCTCACCAGAGAAGCGTTTTGACATTTTAATGACATTTTAGCAACGTTAATGAGACAGTGTGAGATAACAGAGCTCCCTCATCTTCAGTCTCCATCTAAATTGGAGAGCTCAAGCAGGATCCAACCTCATTGTCACCTTCAAGGTTCATGCTAATGAACATGGGGCCAAAATTTAGAGATAACCCAAAAGCAGAGCCTCTGATTCTTCTGAAATTTAATTGCTTTCAGTCCCTGGAGAAATAGTTCTGAAACTCTAAGAACCTGACAGCTGCGTAAGGGTAAGAAAAAAAGGCCCCCAATATTTCTAAAGAGAGATCTTAACACCGTAAGACTAAACTTTGGGCACATCAATTGGTTTCTGTGAAAAGGTAGTAATGAAATTTCATGGTTCCTTTACAGCCACAGTAGAGCTGGCTGAATTTGTGTAACCTTCAGTGAGAGAGAAAAAAAAAAAAAAAAAAAAAAAAAAAAACCTACGTAAAACCAATCTTTTTTCTCCCCTCCAGGAGAAAAAAAAAAAAAAAAAAAAAAAAAAAAAAAAAGCTTCCCATTTTAAAAATGCAGTTGAGGAAAAGTTTAAAAAGAAAGTGTGGGGAGAAAAAACAGCAAAAATGTTTTTATTAATCAAAAGGCTTTTTCCTTCCCTGGAGGCACCAGAAAGTAAAGATAGTCTTGGAAAAGCTGAATGAAGCAAAAGTTTTGTGAAGGCTCACGTGTGGACCTGACCTAGATACAGCCCCTTTCTTGTGATTAATTCATATGCTGTAACTTTATACTAGTGTGCTCAAACCCCGGCTTTACAGCAAATTGGACAGAGTGTTATATTATTCTCTCCTACCCCTTAACATATCACTAAATATCTGAAGATTATCATTTTTTGCAATGGGCCCATGATTCATTATGTTCCTTTGAATCCTGCTACGAAGCCAAGCTCTCTTTTACACCCTTAAATCTGCATTAGACTATAATGGACTTGAACAGTAAAGGCAAATTAAACTCTACGCCAATATGTGACAATCTCTGCGAGGCAGCCAGGTTAACCTGTGTAACCCACACTGTGTTCAACTACACAACCTGTGAGATTATTTAAAGCTCTTAGAACTAAAAAGCAGAGCTAAGCGAGCAGCCGCATCACTTCTGAAGATTTGCAGATCCATGAGTTTAAAGAAAAGAAAAAAGAAAAAAGAAAAGAACTTATTTTCAAAGGAAGGGATGGCTTCCAAAATAAGGAATTTATTTTGAAGGCTCCCCCCTAAAGTCTTCAGCCAGATACTGATTACAAGATCCCTGGGGGAAGTCCAAGACATGAGAAGACATCTCCTGGGGATTGCTGCACTACCAAGCAAGGGACCCATGGTCACCAAATGTACCTGGTGGCTACCTGCCATGTGGCTGGTTTGTGGACCCCCACACCACAACCTGGCATCTGAATCTCTCCGGCTTCTCAGGCAGCTATCCAGAACTGCACAGCCAGCTTCCCTCACCAACAAGACGGGCTGCAAGTCAAAGATAAACATTTGCCGTAGACACAGCAGGGAAGAGGTGAAGCAGTTTTCATTAGAAAAATTAAGTCTCCTTAGATACAGATTTATTTCCTATGAGACACAGTCTCCAAGATTTGAAAGCAGGGAAAATACTCTCTCCTCCCATACAGATTATTGCCACACTTTAGGCAACCATTGCACTGAGTCAGATGAAAAAAATACTGAATTTTAACAACTCTGCCAGGGCAGAGCTAATCAGAAGGCTGTTCTGAAGATTAAAAACTCTGCTCTGGCTTGACAAGTCTAGCAACTAATCACACCATGATTCTTAACCCTGCCTAAGCTAGCTGCTGAAGCTCCCTTCGCTTGCACCAGTTAAAGTTTTCCAGCTCACCTTTTCTCATCTTCCACTGTCTCATTAATTTTCTGCTGGTTACTCAGAAGCCAGAGCTAATTTACATCATTCTGTGGCTTTCCTTTCTACATTGTATCCGTTAATGTCGGTCTGAAAAAAAACAAGCAAGCCCAAAATTGGACAGCTCTGTGCTACACCAAGTGACTATTCAGCCTGGCCAAAGTTGCCTGCAGCAGTCAAAGAACAGCAGGTCACTGAAGCCGCTGTTCCTTCTCCAAGGACGCTTACTGACACCAACAGCTGAGTCTGCCAGCAAAGAAACAACCCGATACCAAAACACTGTCTGCAGGTGCTTTGGATTCGCTTGATAAACTAGTCCTTTTGACAGGCTCAAATTTTATAAAATTTAATGCTTTTCTAGCCCAGGAATTTCAGAGAGCTGGTGACCCTGTATTTTTTTCGACTTGCATCAGGATTAGCAGAAACAGCAAAAAACAGATTCTTGCTCTGGGTGCACAAGAGCAGCTTTCTGGAAGAGCTTCTCCTCTTCCTGCCCATACCCAAACATCTGGTTACCTCATGCATGTAGACTCCCTTTTTCCACACTGGCCTGGGGACTCTCCATCTACATGGTGTGAAGTGGCACAGATGACACCACCTTGCAGGTATCGCTTGTCTGGTGAGGAGTAAGCAGTTATAGACAGGTCTTGTTCCTACCTTTGAGAGGAGACAGGAGGGAAAAAGTCTTTCGGAACTTGATTTTATGTTAATCACCTTAATGGCTCATTTACCATCAGTCTCACTCTGCAGGTCTGCATGCATCTACAATCTCGCATGGTTCTATCTGTGCTGCCAATATATTGGACAAGCCACTGCAAAGCCCAGACTTTAACCATTTGCTATATGAGGCATGAGCCAACAAGGACAAACCAAGATTTTTCTGCTGTAAAAGAATAAGCCATACTCCTCAAGAGCATGGGGTTCATGTCAGAAAACACAGTACAAGGGAGTTCAACCAAGTTTCTGACAAGTGGTTGCTAGCTTAGTGCCTTTCCAGGATCTCAAGCAGCCCGCACCAGAGCATTTGCAGGTTCCTTTCCCAATATCCTATTTCTGAGAGCAAGTTTTCTCAGGGCAATTTGTGGAAAGAGAATAAGATTAATGCAATGTTCTGTAGACCTTTCTTTCAGAAGGGAGGGTATTCACAGCAGAGAGGCAAACCACGATGAAGAAGACAGCTGGCTCACATTGAGACCTCCATCTATTTCGTGCTTTATGTATTCACCTGATTTAAGTTTATCTTACCCTCCAGATAGTGTTTTAGATAAACTTGAAGATAGAAGGAAGTTGCTCTTCCTACTTTGTGCCCAGAAGGCCAAATTCAACATACACCTGAAAATAGACTGAGGTAGGTACTAAACAGCTCAAGAATGCGGTTCACCCTAGCCTATATATGTCTAAATGGCATCTGAGTCTACTAATGGCAAACTCATTAGTATTTAGAAAAAACAAGTGTGAAATGCAAGCTTATTTTGAACAAGATCAGTGTCGTGGTAGTCAAAGTTCATTAATTATGAATTTTATCAATTGTTCACTGAAATTTGTTCTGCTAGCACAGCGTAATTGCCTGCAAAAGTGATGCACATGAAATACGAAGCTGAAAATAAGCCACACAATTCTCCCTTCCCAGTCATTCCTTTTCCAATAGATAGCTTTTTATTTGTTCCCAAACAATTACATGGCTGCCAGAATCCTCTAGGTTCTTTAAGCATCTTATTGGAGTCATCATCACAATGAAATTTACTGAAGGGCATAATTTGGTGAGACATGAGCACTGGAATTAGCTTTCCTCTGCTGCACTGTAACTGCTGAACAGATGTACAGGGCACCAAGAGACAGGAAAGCTGGGGGGCCCAACAGGCTGCTTGGCACAGTAATGCAGCCCAATTAGGATGGGAGGCTCCATTAAGAAAACTGTCATCAAGCTCTCCTTTTTCTGAAGGACAGGGAAAGAGAAAAGTGGTGGCAAGGGAGAATATTTTGTGTGATTCTGCAAGAGTTGGGCTTTGATTCAAAGACCACAGACCTCCCCATATCTGATGACCTCAAAGACTCTGTGTTAAGTCTCCTCTTGGGTTTAATGTTAAATGGGAGTATTAAAGGTAAGTGATGAACTAGAAGAAAACATAAACTAACTACACTACAGGGTGCAGGACGTGTTTAAAGTTAGAATAATTTATGGCCACTGGCTTTAATCATCAAACCTGATCCCCTTAATTCTATTTTCACACACGCATATGACACACACAGTGACAGATGTGCAGGCAGGCAGACATAGACAAATAGCTATACACATGCACATAACTTTACAAAAGAAAAACAGCTTTTTTAATAGTGGTGAAGATAATGATTACAGCTGAACAGCACCTTTACTGTATGCACTTTGTTAAGCAATGAGAGATGTGACATACACCAGTTTTCTACAATTTAGAGTTTTCATATTGGAATGTGCTGATATAAATATCTCATTTGAATCTGCGTCTAGCTGCATTGGACCAGAAACTGGCAGTTAAATGCAGAAATTTAGTCTTTTACATTTCTGTTTTACTAAATAGCTGTTTCATATATGCTGGATAAGCATTTCTGTCTGTCAAAATAAGCTCTGCATTGAAAAGTTTGATTAAAAACACTACCTGCAGCTGAAATGAACCCAACTCTTAAGATCAGAGTTTGTAGATTCCAAGAACTGAATTAACTCAAACCAGCTGAAGGAGAAATCTTTCTGTACTAACAGAAAAGGACTGTTCCAGGTAACACCTAGGTTAGATGTTCTTTTCCTGAATTGTGAAAGGAATCACTTTGGAGCACTTTACAATGGGGAAAGTTCACTTCAGGACTGGATTGTCACATCAGTAAAGCATGAAATTAAAAAAAAAGAAAACAAACAGAAAAAAAAAAGTGTTCCAAAATAGAAGAGAGTTATGAACAATATTAGTTGGGAAACTGTCTGAGATAGAAAACCATGAGTAAGAATTATGAATTGTCCCAGGAGAGCGTTAAGTGACCACAAAGCCGCGACTTGGGAAAAGTTGCCTGTAGCCACATGGCAAGTCAAGATCGCAAATGAAAACGAGTTTCAAACATGGAAGAAAAATGCTGCAAACCTTTCCAAACCATTACTTGAGAGAAGGCATTGGGAAAAGAGATCTATGAGTGGAAAGACTACTGAGAAAAATCATTTCCATCCTATATCAGACACGGTGAAGGTTCAACAATATTGCACACCAGTCACCACTCAGCGCTCCAGGAATGCAAGGAAGGTGTTGTGTCTTGCACTACCGCATCCCTTGGACCTGGCAAGTTTGCTTATCTCAAAGGGAACACTAAATAATTCATCTGTATCTCAAAAGCTGGTGCTGGGCTAAAACAACTACTTCCACCACAGAGTAATAAAGTGCTATTCTGAAGGATGCTAATAATTGAAAAGTAGCCTGGATAATGACAACTTGGGAGCCCTTCAGGAATTGGTTGAGAGTATCTTCATTTTCCATTTAGAATTTCAACATTAGGAAAACTTCAAGGGGGAAGCTCATTCAGATCTGGCAATTGAGATGACCTATGCAATCACATTTCTGTTAAACGCATGCATTGAAAACGTACAGTGACATTTGCCTTGCCTCCTTTGTTACCTGATGAAAACATTAATATAGTTGATCACTACAAAGTCCTCCATCAGGTATGCTAATGACTACTTAAAGACTTTCTGTTAATCAATAGTCAATGAGCAACAGTGTTTCTAGCATAATTTTCAAATACTGAGCAGCAATGTTCTACATTTCCTCCTAATGAAGTTTCCCACTGATATTTTGATAGGGATGAAAGGAGATAAAGGAGCAATACTCGGGTTGTAAGCGACCTATTTCTCCTAGTAAGTGGAGCCCATTCAAATGAAATACCTTTTAGGAGTGTGAGATGCCACTGAGAAGAACACATATCCTAGCCCAGCGTGGCAGAGAAGTGCAGTGCAGAGGCAAATTTGCACTGCCTCTTCAGTGTCACAGCAAAAGAAAACTAAAGCAAACCCTGCATGGTAAAAATAGAAGAAATAAAACCCTGTATAAAGGCATTGTATAAATTGATGTGTCCATATTTTTGACATATTCAAAGTAAAAAAAAAAAATAAAAAATCTGCATTTATGCAGAAAGAAAAGGCTTTTGAGCAGTGGAAGGAATTAATTTTGTTTCTAGCCTTCCTTTTGACAGGGTCTTTTCTGTTATACCGAGGCCTTTGGTGCCTGGTATATTAATCTATTTTTATTCCTCAAGCTATCAGTTTTTTCAATAGAAGGAAGACAGTAAAGCATTCGTTCCACTGTAGGTATGACCAGTCACAGCCACAGTAGAAAAGCCAGGGTTTAAAACCAACAGTTAAAGACGTCCACTGCTTAAACCTACCAAATATAATGCACAGCTATTTCCAGAGCGAACGGTCTTCCAAACCTGCTAGAACAAGCTGCACAAAACGCTACTGCGCTGCAAATAATGGCGAGTTGGTGCTTGAAGGAGGACAGCCGAGCGGGCAACCATCTGTGCGTGGCTTTGTAGCTGTGAGCTTGCCAAGGGCTGTGATTAACGCCGTCCTGACAGCTCTTCTCCTGCCTGCTGTCAGCAGCGCTGCCTCTCCCAACGCCTGCCTGTGGCACTAGGAACAGATGTCTCCGGCACTTCAAAAGCTTGCACGAGGCTTCAAGTTTACGTTTCAGTTTTTATGGTGCACGCATTATCGCTGAGAGATACGAGAGAAAAAAAATTTTATAAATTATCCCCCATGTGTAAGTAACCTAAATATTCCCACTTGGAAGACCTCCCAGAGCTACCACCAGCTAGGCCACTGAAGGAGAGCGCTCAGAAGGGCAGCAAGGCAGCTAGAGCAGAGCTGACTCCTTGCAGCAAGGCTTGGCAGGAGCCGGTTCCCCCCTCACAGGCAGCTGGCAGCAATGTTCCCCGCTGCCATTTCAGTAGCACTACAAAGATTGCTGGCTCTAATCTAGCCTTTCTTTTCTTGCTGTCATTCCTAAAAGGCACCCTCCATTCCACTGCCATCCTCCCCACTGCTGTTTCAAACACACGAGCGACACCTCAAAAGTCTCCCAGGAGATAGTTTTCGAGTTGCCAAGGAAGGCATGGTGCTTGTTGACACAGCTCCAAGGCCGGTTCGGTTAGACGCCTTGTTCAAGCCAACATGTCAAAATGACGATGGCCAGAACTAAGACTCAGCTGCTCTCTCCATTCACACTTCTCTAGTTAACCACTGAGAATTTCACACCCCCTCAAAGAAAGGGAGGGAGGGAGGAAGCCCACAAACAGATAGCCAAGTAGGAAATAAGCAGTTCATAGGTATCACAGTGGCTTATGCACATTTGAAATACCCAGCAGCTAAAGGAACCAAACTATATGTCTTGATAAGACCTTCAGGGAACATCTCAGCTGCATTAGGTCAGAGCAGCAGTCATCACAGAGGTGACACACATTTGTGACAACAAATACGGATATGAAAAAGCCTCTACAGAGCCGCAGATAACTGTCAAGTTTGAAGGAAAGCAGCAGGAAAGCTAGTGGCAAGCTAGAAGTTTAGAGTTGCCAGATGTAGAGGTTGAGTTTCTGGAATGTATTTTAGAACTGATGGAAATAATTACCTTAAAGTACAATTGGTTAGTGTTGCCAGTAGCTAATTAATGCTAAATTGTCTGTGCATTTAACAATATATATAATAGGCCTGCTTTGAGTAGCCAGGTTCAAGCATTAGACAATCCTTTGACAAATAGAAAAGCATCTCTAGTTACATGCATTTCAGAGGAGCCATTCTTCATGTACGCAGGTAGGTGGTCAGGTTAATCTCATCCCACCAAGGCAACCAGCAAGCAATATTTATTATTATGTTTTCCATGTGGCATTGCATTAGTCTAATCTACTACTTCTAGATACACCTAAGATCCTTAGCTTCGAGGGGGAAGCAGGCCACACATTTTTGGGAGCAACCACCTGTCCGTATCTTCTCTATACCTGTCTTCAAGCCTGAACCCAGGTGGAAACAGCTGGGGCTTTGCAGTACTGTTATCCTCGCCCCAGGAAGAGAGGAAGAGCTCTTTGCTGGTGCTCAGCACTACAGAGGGCTCCTTGGGCCAGCTGGGAAGGTGGTGTCTGCTGCAGTAGATGGCCATTGCTTGCAGGAGACACCTGAGCAGTGTTCAGCAGTCACCTCAACTTCTTAAACTAGTTTGAAAGGATTTCAAGAGTGTCGGGAGAACCTACCAGACTGAGACACTGGTTACTGTCAGCCAAAACACTCACAAGATGCACAAAACTCTTACCCCTTAACAAGATATTAGGCTCGAAGACAACAATAGGAGCCAAAGGTTTCAAAATCCATACACCAATACGTGGGCTAGAGCTAAGCAGTAGTTCAGAGGTTTCTGCTGAGGGAGTGCTTTCCCTAGACAGGGAAGGATTTGGGGCCCTGAAAGTCTGACTTTGTTTTGTGAGCTTTCACAGCAATTCCTTAGGCACAGGACCGCTGCTGGCATTGATACCACCTACACGAGGTGACAGGAACCTAAAGTCTCCATCCCGCTTGCCATGTTTCTTAGCACCAATAAAACTCTGCACTGCCTTAAAGATGGATGCAGTGGATTTGCCAAGCAAGTTTAATCCTCATACAAACAAGCAAAACCCAAGGCTGATGTTTCAATGAACAACAGTGTATTAAGGCCTTCCAACATCATCTTTCATGTGGAAGCAGCCCTAGGCAAAATGGAGATTATTTCAAGATTGCTTGCAAGCCACTGTGTTCAGGTCCTGCAGAAAACGTCGAAAAATGAATTCCCACAATTACCGCTGGGAAGAAAAAAAGAAAAGAAAAAAAAAAAGGTTTTTGGAATGGAATCCAGGTAGATTCCATCACTTCAGCTGAGCAGCGCCAGGCAGCAAGCTGCCCCTGATTTTGGATCTACGAGTAAAGTTTAAAGGGCAAAGCTAGGCACTTTAATGTGACTTTCTGGAAAAACAGTATGCATGTAACCAAAATAATGAGTTCAGATGTGACACAGAGGGGTTTGCTTTAAGAAAGCTGAAGCAGAATTGGCACTGCAGGTACAATGGCAGATTTGACAGGTCACTCCTCAACACCATGTCAGATGTTACAGCTTGTTAGAGGTTGGCCTGAGTCATCCCTCATGCTCAGAGACAAGGACGCCAGCCTAGGAAGGTGCTGTTTTTATTTCCCATGGGAATCAGCATCTCTATCACCACACCAGCCTTGCTGACTTGCAATCAAATGTCCTAACATTTCGTAGTTTTCACATGGCAAACAAGAATGGTTTTGCAGAGCTCAATTAAAATTGATGCATTTACCAGTGTGGAAAGCACCTCAGGAAACTGAGCAATTAACAGGTAGAAGAAGAATTATCAGAAGTCTAACAATTAAGTACAGTGGCTCCCAGTATGAGGGCTACTGAAGACAGATATTCCACATACTTGATAGTGTTAGTGACATTTTTGGATCAAGCCCACCTCTAGCAGCTATCCACTGAAGTCACACCATTTATAGCAGCCTCTGTCACCAGCCTCTGAAAGGGTGGGACATCCACCTGCTTCCCATGCCCACATCTGCAGGGCAAGCTGCCTTGGTGCTCTTGTATCCTGCAATGTTTCCTTAGCTTGTCCGTTTCCACTTTTTAATGGGGTGCCAGTGATATGGGATATTCACTTACACACGGTGTGACTAAGGGGAAATTCTTCATTTGTTTTCCTTCTCCACATACTCCCAAACGCTGGCCTCAAATTTCTCTGTTTTCACCCTGCCCTTGCTCTCTGAACTCCAAGAGCCTCCAGGGGCACTGCCAATTTACAGCAGCTGTTACTATCTCCTTAACACACTAAAAGGGAGTTATAAGAAATCATAACAGGAATCATAAGAAATCTCTGTTATCATAGCTGGTGCAAAGTGGAAGAGTCAGGTTTCCACAGAGTCAAAAAAAGTCGCTTAAACATACCGAATCTGATGGTGGCTCAGTCAAATACTTTGAGGTCAAGATTAAAATTGAAGCACCTCCAAAAAAATAGTAGAACTAGTTTTTAAAGAGCTTGCTGAAAGTTTTTCAAAGGTGAGAAATTTGTCAGAAAACAAAATTTCAAGTGAGCTCAATCAGTGGTGCATATCTGAATAAAGACCTAGGAAATAGAAGAGTTTAGGAGGATCTGCCCTCCTTCAAGAATCTTCTTTATAGTGAGGAGGATATTTGTACTTTCATATCAATTCACCAAATAAAAATGATCACTGTGGATTTTAGAACAATCAAAATTAGGCTGGATACATCAATAGCAATGCATTACTATAAAAACTGTTAAACTGTTGTTTAACAGGTACATGAACAGATACACAAGGTGTAAGTCTCCTGGACAGGATAGTCTGTCTGGGGAAGAAGCTCTTCTCTAAGATTTAGAAACTAGAAACCAGCCTACAAAGGTGACCTCAGGAAAACCACAGATGAGAAGCTCTGCATCTACAGGAGCTATTCCATTACAACAGGTGTGAGTTTGAGAATGCACAATCCCAGCTGAATTATATGAAGCCCACTTTTAACCAGCATGAAGGTCATTCCTGCCCACCCCAAAGAAACACCAAGCCTGCCACAAATTTCACTTGCAGTCTGTCCCCAACACCCTGCTTTTCTATGCTGTGTAGGCCAAGAAACTAGGACATCTGCAGTGGCTGCAGGTTAAGGGTTAAAATCATGAATGCAGTTATACCACTGGTAAAATAAACTTGAAGTGACAACCTACAAAGCTGCCTCGGAGTGTTGTAAAGTATTTATTACATACTAAATTGCACATTGAGAATAAACATGGAAATAGATTATTTTGAATAACTTGGCAGTCTCACTACACTCTCAAGTAGGACACTTGCCAGTGGATCTACAGTATTTCATCAGAAAGGATGAACATTTTTTTCTACACTTGGCATAGATATATTAAAGCACTAAGGAGAAATCCACCTGCCCATGGTCCCTTGACAGGACAAGTTTCTGATGTCTCAGACCATGTTCTCTCCCCCTTGTAGCTGCTCCCATTCCTCTGTGCAAGGTGCAGAGAGTGCAATTAGAGAAGTCCAGGGCCCAGAGAAGCAAAGCATCAGAGACCGAGATCCAAAAATACTTCACTAAGGTTGAGAAGTCACAACTGGTGCAGGTATAATGGGAAGCTTGCATCAAAGTTGCTACTACAGATAAGGGAAGTCATGGAAAAAGGGACCTTTTGAGCTGAAAATTGCTTTCAGAGATAGGGCTATTTTTGGTTTGGGGCCAGCTTTTATGCTATTCTGTCCCATTCTCCCTATTTGTTTTCGTCAGCTATCCTGCGAGCTATTCTTCTGACGTTTCACAGAATGCCTTTTACCTGGGAAGCAGCAGACAGCAGAACTGGCTTGTTCACCGACACCACTACCTTTCACTGAAACCAAGGGAAGACAAAGCGCAATGTGCCTCACTGAAGACATGTTATGTCTAGAAAGTTATTTTTGGATACCAATGTATACTATTACTATGAGAACAAGCAACCACTGTAACGGTCTCTTTCAGTATGCTATTTTATTTTGCTCTGCCCCATTCCCTTCTTATATCCCATCCTTTAAAAAGAGTTACCTCCATCCTTCACATTATTCAAAGAAACCTCAAAGCAACCTCAAACCTCATTTCTGAAATCAAATCCTCCCACTGGCAGGATTCCCAATGGTCCGAGACGTGCACACCATACCCAGCAGAACGAAAGGAGCACACGCAGGGAAAGGCTTATCAAAGGAAGCAAGAGCAGCTCAGCTCAGCACTGCCCTCTCTGTTCCTAGCATCCTTGTGCACCTGCACAGATGCAGTTTTGCAGGAGCAGGGGAGTGGTTGCAGATGAGTCAATGAGTGAGAAATTAGGCTATAAGTATTCTTCCTAAGGCTTTGCAGTTTTACAGAATAGTCCTGTAAGAAAAGGAAAGATAACTCTTCAGCAACACAACCCCTACAGGAAACATCCAAGAAGAAACCAGCACTCTTGGCTTCTCTACAACTCTTTCTCCTCTCTGTTTTTTGGTGATGACAAATCTTAAGAGATCGCTTTGGCCTTAAAGGCATTCCAGCCTCTTCAGCAGTGAGATAGCTCCAACATTAGACAGGTCTTGATGTCATGACACTTGGTAGCTTTTCATGCACTGGAGGTTTCACTTGAAGGTAATTACCTGGTTATTTTGGCAAAGGACATCTTTTCAGAAGAGGAAGAACAAGATCTGGCTTGCTCAAGAACTAAAGTCCCATGATCCTTCTGCAGCATCAAGGACAGCACAAGTTACCTGGGGTGATCACAAAGAGATCTGAAGGAAGCTAGAACAGCTCCTTGTTTTAATCCTTTCATTTAAATAAGAAGATTTAGACTGTGTACATGGAAAAAAAAAATCAGGACATCTGGATCTGAATCTCTTGATTTTCAGCCCAAAAGAGCCACAGGCACTGTGCTCCGTGGATATTAAACGTAACATAGCCCAAGTGCATGGCAGGAGTTAGCAAGTTCCCTCAGAGGTGATGGTTATAAGCAGTGTTTCACAGATGTCCCAGTATGTTATGCTGTGAAGGCACCCAGCACCCTTGTTCTCAACTGGAGCAGGAGAACATGAGAGCTGTTGCATAGAACTATCCTTAAAAACTCTGCAAGAGGTTCTCGTTTCGGGACATCAACGCCTTTGGCATGGGCCAGCCCAGTTCACTCCTCATTGCTTCACGTCCAAATTGACTAGTGCTTGAAACAGCAAAGTCACCCTGGCTGAGAGTCCTGCAGCCTTTGAGAGAGCTCCTGCTTCCCAAAACGTGATCCCAATGCACTGTTCTAGACAGCCTCATTCTGCCCTGGGCTTTACACCATACACTGCAGGCATTAGGGCAGCAGGCCCAGTTACCAGCAGTGCAGTTTCACCGTGCAAGTGAGGGGATCTGCCTCCTGATGAACACCTGGAGCACAGAGCTGACACCTGGAATCTTGGCTGTCTCTGGCAGAAGCTACTTTGCAGCCTGTGACCTTGCCTGAAGGAAGATGCTCATGCAGCCCAGGTGAATTCCCAGAGCAGGGGGATCCCTGCTCCAGTACGCTGATGCCTGTTCCCATTAACAGTTACTAGATAGGGTGGTTCAGAGAGAGGTAAGAGGTGAAGAAATACAGTGGTGTGCTAATCCACGGGAAGCTCAACAGCTCCATGAAACAGAACTGCAGAGGAAAAGGGGAGAAAAAAAATCCCCTGGTATTAAGAGCTGCATTTATATATATGTGTGTGTGTGTGTGTGTGTGTGTATATGCACATGCATATATATTTAGCATCCAGCTGTCAGCTGGTGTGAAACAGCCAGATGATGTTGCAATTTCTGGGAGAAACTGCATCTCTCTGGTGCAACTCCAGCCATTTTTGCCGTAAGCTCATCCAGTGGGAGGCACCGCCTGTTCGGACACGCCAGCCTTGGGAAGCCAGCAGACATGTTTGCTCTGCCAGGAACCAAGAAGTCACTTGATAGGCCCTAAGAGACTGGTTCTTCCAGCTAATGCCTGATGAAGCAGGGTTTGATTGGCAGCATTTTGCACTGTAAACACTTGGACCTGAGCAACAGTGATGTATGTGCGCATTTTGCTGGGGAAAAAGGCTTTGGGGCACAGCTATGTCACTCCAAAGTCTGGAATGATTAATCTAATGGCAGATGCAATGAGTTCCCACAGTGAGAACTCTCCAAGCTCTGACATCTTCCCTCTCCAAGTGGTTAGAGGGGTAGCAGAAGGGATCTTGAGAGATCTCTTACTTTGATTACTTTGATAGAGTTACTGGTGTCACGAATTAGCTGTTATTTGGACAACTTGTCCCATTCTGCTTTGCTGAAACAACAAGCAAGCAAACACAGAAAATCATGTGAACCCCAGGACTGCTACTGCCCCTATCCAGAAAATTACATGAACTAACCAAGATACCAGATATTCCTGAAATACCAAAAAGCCTGTTCTGGTCAGGCAAATACCAGAGCATAAAACGATGTGCCTTCTTTGTAACCTGAATCACTCAAGCAGAAATAGAACAGCTGTGCAGACAACAAGGACCAACATCAAATGACAACTCAATCCACTGAAGAGAGTAGCAGCGGGGGGCACATTTTAGACCCTGCAGGGTGCATTAAAGCAAAGATGAGGTTGCCTTGATGGACTCGCTTGCCCTCTGCAAAACACATGCATTTCTGCAGTGCCTGATTCACACCCACGCAGCTCTGCCTCATTTTTGTCTTGAGGATCCAAACAGTAAATGTGCTCCCATGATAGGCTAATCACACCATTTCATTAATCATTTATTTCATCAATCACTTCCAGCCATTTCCCTAGGGCCACCCAGCCTTGCCTGCAGCTGCCAAATTTCAGGCTCATTTCATCTCTAACCTGGTTTGAGCTGCCTCACCCTCCTGCCTTTCAGATTTTCAGTTCACGTTTTCCTCACACATTTGAACTGACTGTCCCTGCTCAGTGAAGAGCGGGGCGAGGCAGGGGGGAAAGAAGGGAGCCAGACTTTATTATTGTTTTTGCTAAACTTAGTGTCTTGGAACCAGATGGTGCTTGACTTATTTGCTGCAATTCTAGAAACAGCCTCAAAAAACCAAGTAACCACAAACTGGGCAGTGCTCCGCACCATCAAGCAGCTATGGGGCTCTGACAATTGCAAAATGTTTCTTCGCTATGTGAAACAGCATCTTCATGCAACAGCATGTCCTGCAGTTACGTTAGATGGGATTCACCCAAGGCAAACTGGCGAAGTGTGCTGGCCCACGCTACCCCCAGCCTCTCAGAATACCATTTACCAATTTAGTCACTGGCAGCAGCAATGTTTTTCAAAACATCAGGACTGGAAAGGTAGTTTCAGGACCTGACAGCACCAAGGCAGCACTGTGCGCTCACAGGGACTGCAGGTGAGGGAGAAAGCATTCAGTGAAGCACAACAGAAAGTGCTCATCGAACTTGTAGTTTTGGTTTACCCTTTGCTGAACTACGCTGTTATGCCAAGGACTGCTCAGAAGTCTACTTCCCACTCTTGGAGGCTTTCTTTACCAACGTGTGTGATTCTCCATGGGGCGAGAAACTAAAAAGCAGCTCCTCTGGGCACATAAAGATAGCCTTTATTTTCCCCTATCCAAAAGCAGACGACATACCACTGTGAGAAATCCCCTCCTCTGCCAAAAAGATCCTTAGCTCCTCCACCTCCCAGATAGAATGAATCCACCTCCTTGCACCAGCGCATGCACCAAGGCTGTGTGAAAGATGGCAGGTTTGAGACTGCTTAGGGCTGGATTGAAAGCACTAACACCAGATCTTGCAGTAGCCTTATCGTTAGGGTAAAAGCAAGGTTGACACCCTGATACCGAGTACTCTAAACACAGCTTTAAATCCCAGAATTGATGCAGAATTGAAATTTGGCAGGGAGCTCCAACATGCACACAGCCAGAGATGCTGCTCTGCTCTCCTACAACACAGGCTCTTGGACACAGCAGCCTTCTACCAGGCCCAGAGCCCTGCAGTACACACGGATCACAGGAAGGCAGCGTTCACATTGAAACCATGACAAACTCTGTCTACCAGCACATCCCTGTGGAACACACGTCCACCTCTCCACGCTGCTGTTCTCCAGTAGCGCCGACGCCGCAAACGCCAATGACTCCAAGGCAGGAGCACGGCACTGAGGATCTGTGCTTTTGTGCACAGGGAGACCTTACAACGTTTTCAATAAATAGCAAGCTCTTCGGATTGTAGAGGAACTAGATTATTGGCAATTTGAGCGAAGTCGTTTCAGCCGGTAAGGAAGGTGGAATTCGGCAGCAGAACAAAGGCAACATATAGCCTGTTGCACTAGGGCAGACTACAGCGAAAGGTCAATTTTATAGAGAGGATTCACTAATGTAACTGGGGCACAAAGCCAAAGCACAGTATTTCAGTACTGGCTTTTTTCCATGGCTTACAGTGAAAGAACTGAATCTGCGACAGCCTCCAAACCACAGGCGAACAGCACCAGCACCCAACAAGAATCCCCCAAATGCATTCAGGCCTGTTTCAGACCAGTTTTCCTCTCTGTGTGTGGGACTGGAAATCCTCCCATCTCCTACCAGCTGCACAGGGTTCAAGAGAAACTCTCTGCTAGCCTGGCTTGCAAACCACTCTGGGTATGCTCACACATTAAAAAATGATCTCTGCCTTTCCCCAAAGTTAAGAGCAAAGTTAAGCAAAGAGCAGTGGCTGCTTTGGCTCTGCATGGTCACTGCAACTGGAGACACCCGTCCAAATACTTAGGGTCTTTTCCCAAACATCCCCACTTCAGTATCTATATAAGCAGACTTTAGCACTTAAGCTCTCATAAGGGGCAGAAAAAAAAAAAACAAAAAAGAAAAAAAAAAAAAAGAGGCTTTGTTCTGGCTTACCAGACACACTAGAGGATTCACGGAACCGCTCCTCCAGATCCTTTGAGCAACGTAGCCTTCGAATGTTGCTCCTATCTGCTATTCTTGTAGCAGTCTTTCTGGATGCAAAGGTCTCACGTACTTGGAACATTTTCTTTCTGCTGGCAGAGAGGGTGCGAGGCTTGTGTTATTTTCTGATACTGCCTGTTCCTGAACTGAAAATTCAACATCAAGACTGGTGATTCTCTTAAAAGCATTTAGAAGCTCAAGAAGTTCATATCAATGTTCTATGGACAAGTGTTTAGCTCACTTCCCACCACGATGATAAGATTGAGCATTAATAAGACACCATTTTTAATTAGCTCAGAGAATCAAATCAACAGTTCTTGCCATCTGTTTAAGCATTTCCTACATTCAGTGCTTCTTCCTTTCAAAACTCTACGAGACCTTTCCACTAAGCAGGGAAGGTTTAAAATACTCCACACTAGTCTATGCATCAGAAATTTTTCCAAGTTCTTCTGGGCTTTTCTTCTTTAGATCTCATAAAGCAAGTGGCAAGGAAAAGTATAGAAATGGCTGGTATTGGCCTTGAAGGACCCCAGCCCACTAAGCTGCAGGTGTCACATAGCAGTTTTTTAGAAGCATGATGCTTGCGAGAGCATCAGCAAAACTACTGAAACCTGAAAGGTGCTTTGCAGCAACACTAACCGAATTTGTCAAGTGCTGTCCACTCACTTCAGAATTTTGCCCATGCCAGTTTCTGACCTAGGATACTTCTTCACCTAACACCATGACTATTTTACTTTTCCGGCATTCGCCTTAGCAAGGCCTGCAGAGCCTTTTGGGAATCACAGAAGGGACCTCTAGAGACCATCTAGTCCCACCCCCCTGCTCAGGCACCTAGAGCACGGGGCACAGGACTGCATCCAGGCGAGTTTGGAAGATCTCCAGAGAAGGAGACTCCACAACCTCTCTGGGCAGCCTGTTCCAGGGCTCTGTCACCCTCAAAGTTCTTCTTCATACAGAAATGAAACTTCCTATGTTTCAATTTGTACCTGTTGTAATTGAACCCTTGTTCTGTTGCTGACCATCGCTGAGAAGAGTTTGGCCCCAACCTCTTTACATCTTCTTCTCAGGTATTTGTACACGTTGATCAGATCTCAACCTTCTCTTCTCCAGGCTAAACATGCTGAGGTTGCTTAATCATCTTCATTGCTCTACACTGGATCCTCTCCAGAAGTTCCACGTCCCTCTTGTCCTGGGGAACCCAGAACTGCATCCAATACTCCTGGCGTGGCCTCACCAGAGCTGAGGAGAGGGGCAGGATCCCCTCCCTGGACCTGCTGACAACACTCCTGCTCAGGCAGGCCAGGAAGCCTAGATTAGGTCTAAACTTTCCTGATGTGCCCCAGGCACCTCAATGTTTTTCTCTGCGGAAACGGCACTGCCAAGGCTCTACCGCTTTGCTTTACTCCAAGTGACTTTTTAAAGACCATTTCAGACAGCAGGCCTAGTGCAGACACAAGGCCTGCTGATCTAGTCTCTAGATTGTGGGCTGTTTTAAGTCAAGAGCTTTCAGTCTGGTAGGTTGGTTTTTTTCTCCATTATTTATTCCAGATTTGGAGGCTGAGCCAACAACAGCACTTCCCCAATAAAGTCACACAGAAAAAGCATGAAGCAAGTCCAAAAGTCTGTTGGAAAGGAACATCACACCCTGGGAAGAGGAAGAAAACAACAGCTGAGGTCTGGGCAAGAACATTCAACTGCATTCGCTGTCATCTTGAGAGATGTCTTGAGCCATCCTTGACTGAAACCATGGTGTCACAGGGGCCTGTGAGAAGATCATAAAGTAGTTCATCCCCCTTATGCCACAGGAAGAAAACTACAACACCTCTGCTTTGCCAAGAGCCAACTGGGAGAACTTCCTAGGAACTTCCTACACATGGTAGCTGTGATTCCGAACAACCAAGCCTCACCAGCAATACGCACAGAAGCTGGTTGAGGAAAAATGGTCTGATGTTTCAGGAATCCACTGGTGCTCTTCAGTACAGAGCATTTGTCCCCACTGCAGCATGAGACTGAAGCGAATGGACATGAGGATGAGGCATTTGTGCTAGAGAGGGGAAAAACTACTTTAAAGTTAGCAGAAGGTTTGAAAAGAGGAAACACCATGGCAGGGACCTGGAGTTAGCAGATGGTGGCAAAAGTTGTCCTTGGTTGTGAAAGTGCTAACTAGTGAAGTTAAAAGAATTAGAAGGGCCTTTCTAATGCTAGTCTGCTGTTGTGAAAGACAGATGGGAGGTAGGAGCAGGGGTGAGCAGCAAAGTCAGAAACCTTCTCTGAAGGAGAAGATACATGAGCAGTTCTGAGGTACGATAGCAGATGAGCTCCAGAGCAGGTGGGGTAACTGGTCAATATGCAGGAATTTCCCCCTAAGATACAGGCAGAAATCATGCCCTTGTCTCCAGCACACACTGCGCTCCAGCCAACTGCAGAAACCTCCAACATGCCCAAGCAAAGTTCCAAGGCCCACAGTCTCGTAAGAAACCCGTTGCTCTGGAAACAACTCTGAAATTAAACCTTCTCCACAAAGAGAATCTCTCTTACTGGGGATGCCTTACAGCTTGCAGACCAAGGAGAGGACTGGCTGGGAAATTTGATTAAAAGCTATTTTATTAGAAAGTGTCGATTTGTCATGCAGAGGATGGGAAAATCCACTGTCCTCAGAACTAATAAGCAAGAACATTTTTGTGACTGAAGCAGAATTTAAACTCTGGGCTCCCAAGTGCAAAACAAGCACTCCGACTAGGCCAGGCAGTTTCTTGCCTCAGTCATTTCTCCTCCTCCTCCCCTGATTCCTTCATTTAAATAAACAGCTCCCCCTTCCCAACAATTTTCATTTTATGACACAGCAGGAAAGAAACCAGAGAAAGGAGAGGGGAAAAAATAAAAACTTTGACAACTTGAACCATTTCCCCTTGTACCAGCATTGCATTTACTCCATTCTGTCACCTAACCACACTCATGAACAGTCTTTGCAATTATTGGGTTATTGCCTGAGAACACACTGCAACCAGACATGTGCTCCATCCTTTGCAGAAATGGGTCCATTTAACTCCTCCTGGGTCTTGGTGTTGAATTCACCCTTGGAATTGCACTGACAGTGGAGTCAAAATTGGAAAATGCTCAAGTCCTAATCCCAACATCAAACTACTCCGTATCAGGACAAGGGCTTGGCAACTAATGCCTATCCTTCATCTTAAGGAGATCATCCAGGGGTCAATCCGGTCTGTCACCCACCTGAGATTAAGTTGCTGACAGGAGAACACGTGCCAGGAAGTCTCTGCATTCCTTCAGGATGAGCGATAACCTAACAGCAGCATGGCTCCATCAGCTTTTACTCAACATGATCTTCACCCTTGGGAAAACGCAGACTAGTTTTACTTAGTGCTAAATCCCTATTAATTTCTGGTAACGCTATTCATACCCAACTAGCCCAAGCAAACAGGATTGCCACCAGGCTGCCAGAGATCCAGAAGACTTACAGACAGAAACCTGGGGGCAGGCAGAGGCAGAAACCAAAGCAGTGTCAAGCCCAAAACACTCTACAGACAACTATTACCACTCAGCATCAGCAGCACGGTGGCAGTTAAGAGTGCCTGTGAAGTCCTGCACCATTCTGGACCACATCTATACCTGCGTTACAAAAATGCTGGTAGAAGGGCCAGAAAGGAATCAAGCCCAGTTCTTCTGCAATACTGTGGCATAGTGCAGTCCTTTGCTAACACAACATGGGTACTCCCCAGACGCTGTCAGCATAAAAAGTGCTACGGTGTTCAAAAAAATAAAAAAAATGCAAAAACAGGCCAATTCTGCCATGAACATAGATTTTGCCATCCTTTCAGAGGGAGTAAAAAATCAGCAGTTCCCCTGTTTTCACAGAGACAAAATAAGGTACTAAATTTCTTCATAGGACAAAACCACTCTTTGCACAGACAGATCTCTTGATACCTCCTCTACAGCAAACTGGAGTAAAAGCTCCCACACCTCATTCCTCAAATTATTGCCCCACTCTCAAGTCACAAACTCAGATCCACTCAGAAGCAAGTCCCCAGAAGTCCTCGCTTCTTTTGTCATGCTCCAGCTACTGCAGAGGCTCTAAATCAAAGGCTCACTGTTTACCTTCCCATGAGACAAAACCAAAAGCAATTGCTGCAAAGCTTCTGTACAAAGCAAATCCCAGTCTAATATCACATGGCCATGCTGCGTCCCCTCAGACGTAACTCCATTGCAGCTGTCTCAGTTTCTCCACAACCTCTTAGCCAACAAAAAGACAATTTCTACTTTGCACATTCCTTCACTGCAACTAGCATCTCTAAACATTGCAGGGAAAGCTCTCTCCCTTTTTCTGCTGTTCCACAGACCTTCACTTATGTATCTGCTCCCTCCTCAGTGTGCTCTGCTCTACGTCTTGCTATTCACAATATTCTTCCTTTCTGTGTAAAACCAGAATGCCAACATCCCCTTCCGCAACATAGGAAAAAGGTGATATCTTACACATCAGGCTTTCAAATTTAACTAAAACTCCAGCCTAATACCCTGGCTCTTCTCATTTATATGCTGGAAAGAGAGTGTAACTAATAACTTGGAGAGGGTGGAGGGCACCTGGAGAGCAGAAGATATAAATGGACACTGCATTAAACCACTTCTTGGTGCAGGAGTGTAAAGACAGCTTGATGATACAAAGTTCTCCATTGCAGCTTGGTCCCTCCTAGACAGATGAGGTTAGATTTGACAAGGACAGAGACACTTAGAGCTCGCAGGTGTGAGGATGTGGCTGAATGCTAACAGAGCCAAGATTTCAGCATGATTTCATCCTTCAGTTACAGTTAGGGGATTTGCTCTTGGATGCTGTTACAGTATTTCAGACCAAGCCCTCAAAAACATGGGAGTTGGAAGGGAACATCCATAGCAACTATCACTAGCATGCCGGGGTAACGAGTGCTCGAGTCAGCGATTTGAGCCCACTGAAGACTTGAGTAATGTGGACAACAGAATTATTACTCCCCAGCCCTGGAGAAACATCTGCACAGCAGATGCCACATCAGCTTCTAGGTGTGAGGCTGGACATTTGCGGGAGGACATTTGCATATGTGTAGCAAAGAGTCTAGAATGGCTGCAATCCATTTTGCTGTGGAAAGAAAGTGCTTGCTTTGCTTTTCACAACAGAGACCTGCACATGGGTGACTAGCATAAAGGCATCCTCTGTAAACTGAAGAGGTCTAGTTTTTTGTTGCTTTTGTTATATCTACCAAAAGAAAATGCTGAATGTGACCATACTTCCTTACAGACAGGGCGCTTGTCCTTGTTTCCAGGGAACAAGGCAGCAAAGCCTTACCTCCAAAAATGTTTTTGGTCATGGGACACCTATGTAGCCAGTGTTAAGAGATTAGAAGACCTTTTTCCTCCTATTTAGTACAAAGATCACATCTGGAGGTCATAAGCAACTAGCCTCTTACCAGCTAACTAGCACTAAGCTCAAAGACAAGTTTTCTATCCCAGGTTTTGAAGGACCCACTGACAAATTGATCCATCTTTTCTTCCTTTTCTCCCAGACATGCCCTCCTCCTCGTCTGCCACTGCAGGGACCTGCTGCTCCTCTTAAACTGTTTTCAGGCTGAGAACTGCCTTTTAGGAACTGTGAAATAAGAAAAGAACAAGTAACTAAGAACAGCTGAAGTGTGTTCACATGGTAATCCACCTCATCCATCCATCCCATCTCACAAGAGCAGCTAAAGAAATCCTGCTGCATGCCCATGCCTTTGATTAAGATGGGAAGATGTAGATGTACCTGCCTTAGAAGTCGATGGCCACAATCACTTGTGCTCAGCAGTTTTGGAAAGCAGCTAAGCTGTTTCTTTCTGCCAGCTTTTAAATGAAGAACCATGGTTATACCTAGACATTATCACAAAACTGTGGAGTCAGAAGATGCTTAACAAAAATGACTCAACTGCAGCAAAGAAACAGACTGTTCAAGACAGCTGAGGCCCATACATTTGTAATGAAGGGGTGACGTTTCTAATCCTGTTCGCATAAAGTAAAATCTCCATGAGAAAAGAAAACAGTCCTTCCTTTGATAGGCCTCTCCTCTACACCTCACCAACACCTTCTGCCACCTCCTATCCCCTGCTGCTACTACTGCTTGCAACCATTGAGGGCTCTGATTATATGTTGTCATGCTTATGAGACAGAAATCCCTGCAAATGAAGTCACTTCCCTGCAATCCAAAAAGAAAATTAACTGCAAGTCAAGCTAGATTACAGTGTTACTCTAGAGAGCAAATCAGTTGGTTTTGAAAGGAGGAACATTTACAGAGCCATCAAGAAATTCTGCAGCTACCATCACTACCACTTAAAATGAAGACCATAGGCAAAACAGCAGCAAAACTGTAAACTAAATTTTGCTCTGTATAATGAAAGTAAAGGATGATAGAAGCAGACCTTAAAATCAAGGAGATCCTTTCTCTAGAGGCACAGTTTTGTTATGTCTGTGCCTTTTAAAGACCACTTCATTGCTAAACGGCAGTCCCACACTCCAACAGATACTCAATCAATTTAGCTGTTGTTATATAAACAAATTTACCTATTAAATCAACCCACTTTGGCACAAGGCCATAATGAGCAGTTACAAAAACCACCCAAGCTGGATCCCCAGTGCCATGAGCTACTCTTAAGGGGAACAGATTTATACTAATTAATTAATTTTATCTTCTGCACAATCAGAGCATATGCTCTGATCGATCCTATGCGTATAATGGGCAATTCTCCAAATATACCTGCTAGGGTCTGTAACTGTAAGGAGGAAGAAAATCACAGGACTTTGCCATAACAGGATTTCTGAAACACAACATGAGCTCAACTGCTGATTCTGAGTGCATAAGGAGTTATCAAGATCACCAGAGCATCCCCAGTGTGGTGTTGCTGTACAGACACTCATGGGCAGAGCTTTTAAAAATGAAAAACCACTTCACTAGGATTTTGGCACTGGTAATGTCATCATGGCGAATCAAATCTCTTAAAAATGTTCCTGCTGGCTGCTATCGTGCCCAGCCAATACAGGTACCATCACTCCATGTAATTGACTAACTCCATCTCTCCCGCCCTCCCCAAAATGAAATGCTGTCAATTCAGTCAGGTACCCAGGTGAGCCCAGTTCCCACTGCAGTGCAAAAGTTCAATCGCATTTGTCCTGCGCTCCCAAATTTTCACCCTTGAGGTTGTATGCAAGGAATAAAAGCTTGTACAGTTTGTTTCATTTCTTGGCGAACACCAGCCTCACCACTACCACAGAAAAGATCCCCCTGCCTTCCCCTCCTCAAAAGTCAGGTTACTAAAATTTCAGAGAAAAGACCCATTTGTTCTTAAAAGGTCCATGTACTTGATTTCATGGCCATGATCTTCCTCTGCCTCCCACATGAGTATACTCTGATGTGGAAAAAAAAGGAGCATAGAAAGCTTGCTAAATCAAAGTGCAGACGTATACCTGAATTTCCACCAATAGCACAGCTGTCACACAGTGATGTCCCTGTTAACTAACCCTCTTTTCAAACTGCTCTTGTCAAATGGGAAGCAATATGACTTAGCAGTTTGCAAGAGGTATCACAGGGGTTTTCCTATGGGCCAGAGCAAGCAAGCAAACAGCTGTCACAGCTCAAATGATGCATGAGAAGGGGTTAAGCACAGGATGCTGATTATTTGCTTGAACTTTAATCCAGTCCTGTCTCATACAAATTTGAAGCTATAAATTGCACTCTAGTGTTTGGGAGACAGCAAACAAGCTTATGCCTGAACCTACCCCAATTTGCTTACCTAAGGAATGGAAGACAGATGATTGGAAAATATAGGTCTTCCACATATTTTGGCACAGACACTAGAACCCTTCACAGTGTTTCCTGGGAGGAGAACGCAACACAAGCCTGTTTGCACGCCTCAGGTCTGCAGAGCTAACACAGACTTGGTCCCAGAGTCATAAGCATGTGAGGAATTCTGATCTAGCTTTTGACTGAGCTGCCAGGATAGTGGTTAGGTGCCTATATAAAGCTGGATTTGGGCTCAGTTAAAACTCACACCTTCCGACCCGTTGCAAGACTCTTCATCCATAGCTATTGCACTCCAGAGAAAAAGGAATGAAGTGCTTTATTAGTTTGAATGGATCAAAAATTAGCTACAAGCATTACAGAAAATTACAACCAACCAAGCAACTAGCGAGCAACCCAGAACACAGATGGAATAATCATCCTTTAATGGCATCATTATGAGATGAACCTGGATACAGTTAAGCTAGGTGTGCAAGACAGCACTCCTAATGAATCCTAACACACCAGAATGCTCTCCAGTGCCAGCTGCACACGTTTAGCACCTTACAAGTTCATCCAATGGACTTCTAGCATTAAAACAGAAACTGAGGTTGGGAGAAGACTGCCACTTTGTTACACAGTTGATTTTGCTCAAAAGGCAAAGGAAGTTGCATCAGGTCCCTTCTTCACGTGCTGGATCTTTGAATCTTGATTCTTCTTATTTTCCATTCTACTTTGAAAAAAAGGTGGGGAGGAAGAAATATCAGCGTTTGTCTCATACTTAACAGAAGTAATCAACCACCCATAGCCTAGGAAAAAACATATGCAACTACAGCATCAGATTCATGGTCTAGGGATTCTGTAAGCAGATGACTACATATGCAGAATATTTAACACATGCAAAAATGTGTATATATGAAGCAGACTGCTATAAAATTAGCAACAGCGAAATAATTAATGCAGGAGATACAAATCAACACATGCCAGAAAGTCTCTAAATCAGAGAAGGTCAAGGTTATAAGCTGATGCATGGTCTTCTGACAAATGCATTTGAATTAAGAGCTACAATATTCACAGCAAATTTGAGCTGTGTTTTTCTGAGAGAACTTGCGACTGCCTCTACAGCCATCTGTAGCCTACGCTGTATTTTCATCGAGCTGGTCACCATGGCAACCTGAAATTTTCCTATAAGACAATTTTGTTAATAAAGTTTCATGGATAGATTTGTGCCAGAAAGGCAGGTCTACACATGGGGCAGTGACAGAAACAGTAGCACCTCGAGAGGTGCCATTTAGCTTGCTTGGGGAACACCAGGAATCCAGCCCAGCTCCTGAGGATGAGGGCTGCAGGCCAAAGAACTGGGACCAGTTGCTAAATTCAGCTTTTGGCAGCAAGTGATCCTTTGTATTAGCAATCTCCCATCCAGATGGGAAGTATCCTACTGCCCAAAGAAACAGGCAGAGCCATTACATTTGTGCAGAAGTGCAGCCAGCAAGTTGAGGGAAGGGGTTCTTCCCCACTGCTTGGCACTTGTGAGACCACATCTGCAATCTTGTGCCCTGTTTTATTGGCTCCCCGGGAAAAGACAACCACCAAGTGGAGCAAGTCCAGCAGAAGCCACCAGAATGATTAGGGCTCTAGAGCAGAGAGCTGGATTTGCCTGGAGATGAGAAGGGGCAGATCTCTCTGATGGGAGAACATAAGGAAGATGGACCCAGACTCTTCTCATAGGTGCACTGGGAAAGGATGAAAGGCACAAGTTCAAAGGTGGAAGTTCTAGCCTAATATAAGGAAAAATCTTATCCCTGAGAGTGCTCAAACAAGCAGAAGCCAAGAGAGGTGTAGGATCTTTATCCTGGGATATTCAAACAGGATCTAACTGGCCATGCTTCGAGCAAGAGCTGGTGCAGAGGTTTTCAAAGATCCCTTTCCCACCAGTTCTCTGACAAGATCATTCCTAGTGCTTCCAAAACACTGCATGGAACAATGGGCTGACAGCTACGAGAGTCCTTTCGAGCTCTCCACTGAAGTGCTATTGGTTTTCCTCAGCAATAAAGTTAAGGGGGTCTTAAAATAACATAGCACAGTCTAAAGAACTATCCAAGTCCTGCATCTTCAAGAAGCAGGAGCAATTTCCTCGGTGTAGCAGTGGGCTGGATCCTTCCAAATAAATCTAGAGGAAGTGGCCAAAGGAGAAGACAAAAATCACTGCCACTCAGAATAGCAGCAGAGCAGCCCTCCTCTCTCACAGTAATAGCTCCACTTCACCCCTACGGCACGATCTGACCTGAACGTCAGGGTAGGTCCTCACTGAGTCCAAATAAAGGTCAGCCCTTCACTTCTGTGCACACCAGAGCCTGCTGTCCTCCCTGCTGCAGTGTATCGTAGGTGCCAGGGGATGCCCAGAACTGAGCTACCACAAACTCCAAGGAAAGAGAACATAATGGTGTCCTGTCATTTCCTCCCCAGTGCTTAAGATAGATAAATTGCTCTGCTCTCCCTCTCAAAGCTGATCCGGATATGGAGCTCATGCATTATGCAACAGATCCCATTCTGCAGGGATTTTCCTTCTGAGGCTTCTCTTTCCCCCCGCTCCCTAGAAAGCTGTAAGCTACGTTGAGAGAATCGGAGACAGTCGGGTGGGCTAACGGAGAGGTGGGGTAGGAGCAGCAGGAGAGGAGGAGGGAGTCTGATGCACAGAGCCATGGGAATATAAATGCAGGACTAAACTCCCAAAGGCAACAGCTTCTTAATGAAGTCACCCAGGATAAAAGCTAAGCTTTCCGTGCCCCAGGAAGGCAATGTGCCCTGCTCTGTTATTACTTTTCTGGAATAGGAACACACACAAACATCCAATCTGCTCTGAAATTTGGATCCTGGATTTCTCGAGTGTGAGCAGAACAGCCCCAATCCTACCATTATTCTTTCAGTGAAAATCCACAACATTCAAGGATGCTAGGCTGTTTGCTTCAAGCAATTTACTACGCTGCCAGGATGCCAATCAGGATGTAACAAGTGCCCTAACCCCATTACAGCTGCCAGTGAGCTATGCCAGGTAAGCTCATTCAGAGAGCAGTTTCAAAAAAAATGTAGAAGCCTTGATGAGGAAATCACAACCTGTTGGCTTTATACAAAAGAAACCTGATCCTCTGTTAGAAAACACTTTCCCTGTGTGATTAATGGCACTAAGAAAATTAGTAATTGCAACCTACATGTATATTGCAAGCAGAGACAGGAGTCGTCTTAATTTTCCTCTTCAAGGATATGAAGCAATGCTGTTGACTCCAGACAGAAATAAGTCATAGGCTGAGCCCCCCCTCTGCAAAGGAGACTTGCCTTTGGCAGTTGATTTTGAAAGAGCAGAGCATTGGGGACCTTTTCCCTTGGCTTTCTGAGCTTCAAGATGCTGGGTACATTTGAGCCTCTTTTTTTTTTTTTTATAAAAAAAACAGCTTATTATTTTTTTTTTTATAAAAAAAAAAAGGCAAAAAAAACCTTCTTGCAATTCAGAGGCACAGATACCCTTAAGCTGGTTTCATCTTAATGGAACCTAAAATTCCACAAAAAATCTCACATACCTGAGCGCAAGCAGAAAGCCTTTAATCTGCTCTGTGATACACAGCATCCTTTGTGATACACAGCATCCTTTTCCTGAGCAGGAATCCCTCCTCCCCAAGGGTTTCAGCGAGGGATTAAGTGCATTGCTAACATGCCCTTTGCTGACACTGGCAGCTAACACAGCTCTAGCAAGGCCGGCATGGATCCTACAGGCCAGGCTAACTAATGACCTTGCACTTGTTGCAGGCTAAGGTTGTTAAGCAGCGATCAGCTGTTGTACAGCAGCTGGCCCCCCGCTGCTACTCGCTCACGTGCCCAAGGTATTCGGTGGAAAGGCCAGTCCATGGCCTGACATGTGGTTTGTACAATCTCCCCCATTCCAGAGGTGCATTAGGAAAGAAATCCACAAAATCTGATTAGGGTTTGTCACTGAAGCAAGCTCATTAATCACTGATGTGGGTCTTTCACAATGCATTTTGCTGGCTTCTGCAGGCATCCACAGATCCACTGGGTCTGAAGACTCCAGACTTGACAAAGTTTTGCTTCATATAAGAATTGCACTTTTTTTTCTCTCTTGAATATTTAGCACATTTTAATAAACCAAAAAAGAGCCATAATGGACCAGTGAGATCATTCAGACTAGCTTCTTGCATAGAGCAAGGCCAGGATTCCTCTGAAATAATTTCTGTGGCTGAAGGGAAATATCAGGTTCAGAAATGCAAAATCCAGCACCAAAAATTCTTTTAACCACTTGCCTCAGTAATTTTTGCAGCAGTCAATTTCCCACACTGTTCAATAAAAAAGAATCACACTTTGTTTCTCACCTGAATTTGTCTAGCTTTGCCTGTCAACACCAGCTTCTTTAAGAGATAAAAGTCTCCTATTAAAATGTTGCTTCCACAACCTCCTCCAGAATCTTCTTTCAGGTACACTAAGCCAGCTGAATTACTTCCATCTCAAAACACAGCATGTGTTTCCTATGCTTCATCGTACTCTGTCATCACAGAATTAATTGTAATAACGCCAACCACAATCATGCAGGTGCCAAAACGGAGGAAAATAAATTTAAAAAATAAAAGAAAAAACATGACTTTCCCTGGCCTCAAACACATTTAATAATTTGGATGCTCATTGTTCGAAATGAAGCTCACAGATGAAATCCTCAGACTTTGGATACGAGTGAAATTGAGAAGCAAACACAGCTCCAGACTGTGCAGCTAATAATATTCTGTTGATCAACAAAAATCAACAAAAGGAGGAGACAAGGACTTTTGATGGGCTTTGAACATCTTCAATCTCCTGATGCATCTGCCTCTGAAACACAATTGGGCCAAAACCAGGCTCTCTGGTCCTTGCAACCTACCTTCAAGAGTGAGCAGGAAGTATTAAAACTGGAACTGCATAATGTCTCAAAAACTGCAAGTTTCTCACCACTTTTTTTCTGTTCTCTTTCAAGAAGGTTTTACATCTTGCTTCTGGTTTAGAGGTTTGCCAGGCACTAGGTCCAGGAACACAAACCATTTGTGACTGCTGCTTTAGTAGGATGACTCCTCTGGAGGATCAAAGAACTAATGTAAGAGACCTAGCATTTTTGAGACAGAAGGAAAAGAAAGGCAGCAATTTAAAGAGTATGGACCTCCTTGTCCACAACTTTTCTAGAAGATGGCTAAAGATGTTTCAACACAAATTCACTGAGCCAGATGGGGAAAGTTTGGTTCACAGAAGCCAAAGGTCAGGCATTTACAAAATTTCTCCCACTCTTCTCTGAAACAGCAAATCAACAGTACGTTACCGTTCGGTAAGCCTCAGCCTTTCCACACTAACTCCTCAGAATAAAACTACCCAAAAAGGACACAATTCACACTAAAATGCCACTTCAATACGCTCTTGGAAGTTGAAAGACATTTAGAAAAGTCAGAAATCCCTGTCAGAAAAAAAAAGGCACAAATTAAAGCTGCACTTCACCTTGTACTGGCTTATGGATAAACTAAAATAGCATATGGATTTAACAAAAAAAATTTACAAGATCAAATAGAAGTCTGACTTAACAGAATTACTAGGTTTTTCCTTTCATATCTAGCTTCTAGGAAAGTGGGGGGGGATATCTCCTTCAGCAGATATATGTTTATCAGGAAGGTACTTATGAGTAACAACTGTGTTTTTGGTGAGTCATTGGTGCAATCTGCATCTAAAACTGTCTTGTTTCCAATATGGAGAGACTGAATTGAGTGCTACGTAGATGCAGCCTTCAGTTCTGGGCCTTGCCACGGGGACCGAGACCTGCTGTGGGTAGGCAGTGAGTGTGGAAGCCCTTTCTTCAGCAAAGACGTAGCACTACGAACTTTCCTCTTCCTTTCCCAAATATTTTTAAATTGGTTAACATGCTAAAGAACCATTTCCATTTGGTGTTGCTAGAACTCTTAAAAATACCTTCCTTTAACTCTGTAATACAGCAAGTAAAATATCAGTAGCAATTACAGCTACTCCCACAGAGATCCTCAGAAGTAGGTCAGCAAAGGGGGTACGTGCAGCACAGACCTTGGCAGATCCAATGCATCATGACTTTTTGTCACTATTGTTCCCATTATCTGGGCTCCAAACATTACCATCACAGGTTCTCTGCAACAAAAGCTGCCCTGGGTAAATTGCTTCTTTGTTCTGTCAGACACAATACTACAGCATTTATTTTTTGTTTGCTGGACCATTGGGCCTCAGAGCCCCATTGCATTAGATTCTGCACAGACTTTGCCATTCCTTCAAGTGGGAAAACGATGCATAAGTAGACCCTACAAGCTGTGGGTGAGAGAACTGGCAGAATGGACCACAATATCTCAGAGTCTCTGCCGATACACTGCAGAAGGGCATGGTTCAGATCCCATAGGCAAGTGCTACATCCCTGCTAAGAGCAACCTGCTTGAGAAAGTTACAGTGCATCCCTGAAACATCAGTACTTACAGAAATATATCTCTGTAAATCCAGACAAATGGGGACAGAAAGGCACAACTGTAGCTAAGGCTTAATCCTTAAGCACATTGATTTTGTTGGCCACTGTTTTCACACTACCTGTATGCCAGGAGACTGGTGTTTATATGAGCACGTGGGACAAACTGCTCGAGAACAAGCTCTGCAGATGGATGTCTTCTTCAAAGAGAAACAGGTATAGGACAGAGAGGCAGCAAAACCCTTTTATGCTGCCTTGACCACCCACTGAAGCCTTCTGCAAGTCCTCCCTTAGGCACCAGAGACACAGAAACATAAATCCTGCCTCCAGACTAGCGATGGAACCCAAATCTGTGATGGTTGACAAATATGGAATAGGGCAAACTCCCACAACTATGTCACAGTAATAGGAGCTTTCATTTCCTAAGCTGAGACCTTAGCAGATATTTGAACCTGAGAGGGTCTTAAGCCCCATATATCACTCCCGCATATTTACTTCATCTCACAGGGGGAGGAAAAAAAAAGAAAAAAAGGGCAACTTTTGAACCATTCTTTGCACTATATAAAATGGGAGAACTGAGGGAGCAGAATTATAATCCCTCAGCTCATGCACCAGTTGACTTGACCATATGCTTTAGTTCAGGTTACATTCCAGGCAGAACAGCAGCTTATCAAAGTGCTACCTCGATTTGTCCTTTGAGTTACAAGAACTGCATGGGTTGCCTCACATTTCAGCAACATTTGGCAAGTGACCAACTGATAGTGCTATTTGTCTTGCTCCCATGCCACCGCATTTCCCCATAAGCAAGTCCTACAAATGCCTAGGACAAAATGGCTTTAACATGCTTGCAGCCAAGAAGCACATTCTCCAAGGGATCCTTTATCCTGAGCAGCTACATTCCTGCTCTCGCCAAAAACCTGCAGCATTAGCCTGCCTGAAATCTATCCTTTCAAGTGTACTTACCCAGATCATGTTACTCAATCTTGTCAGAGCTGACATAGCTGCGTTTACGCCAGTTTCCATAGCTATTACTACCTCTTCTTGAAGGGAAGGTTTCAGGAGCAAAGAGATCTTTTAAGAAAAGAGAGACATGCATGGGTGTTACATGCTGCCAGATCAGTGTTCATTCAGCATTCTGTGTCAGAAGGACAACTGCAAGGATGCACACAAATACCAACCAGCACAAGGCTGGCAAAACAGCAAATGGCCACACAGAGCACACCAACCTCAGCACTGCCCCATACTGCAGCCTAACGTTCTCACTACTTTCTTAAGGAGATGTCCTCATGAACAGGGAAAGGATGCTAGGTGTGATCTGAGCCTGCTGGTCTCCCCTATTTCCTGCTTCCTCAAAATGATGACTTGTTCACATTGAAAAGGCCAACGCACACATGCCTGGGGAGCCCAGCATAGCAGAAATCTCTTACCTTCAGAGAGACTGCTGCCTCGCGTGGTGGGGTTCATTATCTGTGCATGCATCATCTGTAAATTAAGAGAGACTTCTTTAAGAAGCACTTAACTTCAGGTCAACATGTTGGGTACCCAATACCCTGCCTGACCTGACTGCAGTGCAGATACAGCCAGGCAGCGCAAAAAGCAGAGTCAGTCTGTTGGGGTCACACAGAGCATCTTCTTGACCCCAAATGACTCTCTTAAAGCTATCTGTATTCTTCCTCTGTAGGTCTCTATCCCCGTAATATAATACCAGCCTCAGTTGGTCATGGATATGACAGGAATCATGAGCACTACTGAATTTACACCAACATCATTCACAGTGGGCCAGACTGGGATCCTTTGAACCAAGTTAAAATCTCTAGAGCAAGAGCTGTTTTGCACCTGCTGCAGCCCTTTGCAGAAAGAAATACTTTCTCTTTCATGTGCAATAATTCCCTTTGGCATTTATTCCCCATTAACATTCTAGCAAATATATTCCCTAACAGGAATATTGGCAGGAATACTGAATTTTAAGTGATGGTTAAAGCAGACTTGCAGAAAGAACACTGCTTGTAAAAGCAAGTGTTTATACTGAGTGTCCAATTAAAAAAGAGTTATGCTTAACGCACAGAGGACAAACCGAACATCCAAGACTACTGCACATATTTCAGTACTTCACACACAGTCTTCCTGCTCTGTAAATCAAGAATTCCTGTGGTGCATTCACTAGCTAGCTCTGAATAGAGGCACAGAACAAGAAAATCACAAGCTAATTTGGCAATTCAAACCAAGAGGTGACACTGAACTCTATTTGCTTCAAGTTATTCATTTGGCTGCTTGCAGTTGCCAAAAATAAAAGCTGTCCTTATCCTCTGGCACTTTGCCTTGGAACTAGCTTCATTCTCCAAGCAATGCTCAAGCATAACACCCACCATTGATTTGTAAGTGCAGGCACCCAATTTTCTATTAGCTCATGGAAAGGTGCACACTGGAATGATTTGAAAACAGCTAGCAGGAACTCACAAACTGGGACCAGCATTTACTCATGCCTTAGAAAACAAAGACGACAAGTCAAAAACAAAACCACGTGGAACAAATCCCAGCAGAGCAAGCCTTGTTCAGTTATGCTATGATTAAATGCTCAGTTGAGGGCTGGATTTAATAACAGAGTCACAGTCATCAGATGTGTCTATAAAGATGCGCCTGTCACTGTTCTCCAGATGCAGGCACACAATATCTTTTAATTAAGAAAAAACATCAAGGTTGGTAGATCTACCAAACTATTGGAATTCACACTCTCCTAAGGCAGCCATCAAACAAGGTCAAACCTTGCAACTGATGAGAAATACATGACAAGAGACAGCACAGACTTCTAACCACATATAGTTTTCTCTTCAAGACCTCCAATGGCTACTAAAAGAAATGGCAGGAGCTTCTGCAGCACAGGACAAGGTTACCAGATAAATCCAGTAAGGAGAGAAAAAGGATACTATCAGAGAAGCCCAGCTGAGACGGAGAGCCCTCTAGCAACATGGCAGCGCACAGAAAAGATACTCCAACTTTGAAGTGACCACTGTATTTGGAACTGGGGCCTAGTGATTAATCACGAACAAATTCCATGCCCACAACACCTCAGTCTCTCCACAGACAAAATGGAAACATTAAGTAAAAGGAGAAAAAAAATCCTTTTATTGGCACTCATGGTTTCAACATGTGTGATCCCAGGCAGTTACATATCCTGCCTTCACACATACTTACCCAACCACTCTTTATTCTCCCAAGCTGCAAAAACAGGTTGTCTCCTTCCTTACCTCCTCACTGCTTATTGATTCTGAGCTGAACATATCCTGATGGCACTGGACAACCATGTTTGTGATCTGCTCTTCCGAGACTATCACGACACTTCTGCAGAAAGCAGTTGGCTGTAACAGATAAAAACAGGACAAATTTGATGGAGCAAGAGTACAATGCAATCTCCCTCTTAGAGCTTCATGGAGGGGGAAAACATCCGTACAGGGATTTATGAATCATTTTCCAAAAGGAAAAGCTCAAGGCTACACCTCCAACCTAATTCCTGGAGCAGCCTGAGGCCAGAACAGTGTACTTGGGTTTCATACAACTCCACACTACAATAGCCACAAGTTATTGCTCTACTGTTGCATGTTAACTGCATGAAGCTGGAGCGTGCTATAGATGAAAAATTTCCAAATCCTTTCCATGCCTCTGGCTTTACCAGACATGAACAGAAGAGTCGTAAAGGGTTATGCTGATGGCAACTTCCACTCCAGAAGCAAAACTCTCTTTAAAAGAAGATGCCTTTATGGCTGGGGGAAAGCTGGAGCTAAACTTGCATGCAAATTTAGAAAATTGATAACCTTACACGGTTATTCATACCCCTTTGCGTTAACAGGAAAGGAGTGATTCTTCCCAAATACTCTCTGTCCATATGCTCCATCTATATTAATAGTTGTAACATGCACAAAGTTCAGGCCTTCACACAATATATCAGGTATATCTGATTAGGTGCCCCTGGTTTGGGAGGTTCTGTGGGATGGTGTCTCTTCAGTGCCATCCCAAAATCCTGCTTTTTCCTTAGACTCTCTGCCCAGGAAGGACAGATCAGTTTGACTGGCATTCACAGTAGATGTCCTTCTATGTGTGTTTTGCATCTTGAGCTCATGCAGGACTCCTTACCACTCCCTCTGAGGGTGTCCCACACGTCACTCTCCATTAATTGCCAATTCTGCACTTCTACTGGCTTCTTACTCCTTATCTGGATGGATGATAGATGAAAGCAGGTCAAACCTCAGTTTTCTCCCTCGCTTCTCTTGGAAAAAAACCATACTCTCTTCCCAGGAGTTGGTTCCAAAGACAGACATTTGCACTACATGTTGCTTCGAGACACACATGCTTTCTTTTTAGCTCTAATATTCACTCCCATACTCTTCACAGGGCAGTCAGATATGTTTCCAAAGAACCACCCCATGCCATGTAACACTTGTTCCATACTGCAGGTTGTATTTGTTTTGGCTTGTTTGGCTTTTCAGGAGGTCTGTCACTCATCAGACCATGTTTCAACATGCTGTATGAACAGCTTGTACCATGGGATGTTTTCTGTACCCTTCCACTCCCCCCATCCAAGGACACAAAAGCACTTACCACAAAAGGCCCTATTTTGAAGTCACATGTGAATGGGTCTTTCCCTGAAATTTTGGTGCATACAGTTTCACGGATACTGAACTGTATCACTAGCTTGTAATCATTGCTGTTCCACATGTCAACCTGGTAAAAAGATCAACAAAATATATAATTAGTGCCTGTTAGTCTTCCGTGTCTGCTACATGGCAATCTTAATTCTTTATCAAGCAGAGCCAAGAATTTAGAGCAGATTACTACAGTGTGAGAAAGGGTGTTTTCTTATGCATGTTTTTAAGAAAAGGGTCAATTCTGTTGTTTTGAACAGATTTGATAACAAGAACATAGCACAGCTTTCCGCAGGTGCTTCAGATGAAACCCCGCAGTCCTCTGCAGAGCCTCAAGTAGGTTTCCAAGACTGCTGCCACCAAGACAACAGCAAAGCAACACTCCAGATGCTCCCATCTTTTTGTGAAAAGCCGGGCGATAACAGCTCTGCTTCAGCTATCTAGACTGCTGGGAAGTATATTGTAAACACATGACTTAGAAGTAAATCAGAAGATTGCAAACAATTGAATTAACACAGCTTGAAGAGAGACTCCTTGTTAGTTCCAGGACCTCAGCAGGACATGTGCATGACACACTGCAAACTTTAGAGCATCTGGCTGCTTTTGTTGAAACATTAAGATGATCTTTTCTTATCCTCACAGTCTAATCAAGTTTTAGCTTGGTAAGGAAGACTCAAAACCACTGCTTTCAAACACAAAATTTTCCAGAGTAGATCTATTCAAATGTCATTTTGCCATTCATCCTTGCAGAGGATTTGATACATGCTACCTAACAGAAACACAGTGATTTCTCAGGTTGTTGAGGAACACAGGCATGCCAGCTTATATTATGAAGTTAACTTTGGGAATCCAATATAATTTTTAGTAACATATGTTAGAACAGTTAAAGGTTTCCTGATTGTACCGGTGTTTAGAGACAGGTGAAGTAAATACAGATTTAAGGCAGACTACTATGTTGGTAGTGGGATCTAATTAGCACTGCAAACATTCAGCTGAGCCTGTCTGAGGGCCCCAGTCTCCCTGTGCCCCAGACAGAAAGCAGTTAGATGGAGGTATTTGAAAGTGCCAGCTCTTTTTTGAGTAAAGTTTGGAATGAACTCCTATGAGACGTCCCTCACAAATTTCTCCTTTGGAAGTGCAAAATTTGAACTCCTAACATTAATATTAAAAAAAATATATATACAAGGAGCATCCAGATTCCAGCTATAGCTTTAGAAATAAATTTTCCAAAGAAAAGCAAATTTCAGGTAAAGTATCTGAATTGTCTGCAGACTTACAGTTCTAACGTGGCTCCTGACAACACCATACAAGTTTGGCCCCCGGGACTGAGAATTGATTCTTGCAATGGAAGCATTGAGAGCCTCTTCTGTGACAGGCAGTTCATAGTCATACACTGGAAATGCTGAGACAGACATACGATTCCATTAAAAGTTAATCTGGTCTCCCCAAATCCCCCCAAATTACACGAAATAGGACATGGATCCATTCTGAGCAACTTACCTGAACATGAGAAAACACTCACTGTAAGCACAAAAATTAAGATCCTCATAGTGTATCTATCAAAATCCTCTGGTCTTTTTGCTCTCTAAGCAGTGGTTTCCAGAACATGTTCTTGTCTTTATATAAACACAGCCTTGATACTACACCTGACCTTCCGGTGTCCAAACTCTGCTACAAACATTGCACTTTAAACAGAATTGATCTCGGAGTAAATATTTCCTGTCAGCTTTTTTCCATTTAGCAGTAGTTCTCCATTAAGACATGGACTGTAGTGCCTTCCCCTCCCGCCCCACCCCCAGCACTGTGACTAGAAGGAGGCACTGAATTTCTGATAACTCCATAGCCAAAGGCAGGACCCAATTATTTTTGTTCTCTTCTAGACATTTTTTCCTCCAATTTAAATCAGTCAATTCTTCTGTTACCACTTTTGTGTCCCTGCAGTGACTGAAAGCAGCTGCATGCCCATGACTCCTGAGCAGATGATTCCCCAAAATCAAATGGGAATTCTCCAACATGGACCCATCTACTATCACAACCCTATTGGACCATAGCATTGAATAGCAGCCTCTCAGATACAGGCACAGTGCAAACCCTTGGGACAGCCCAGAGCCCTGCAGGGTCCTGGAACTTCTGCTACTCGTCATGCACCAGACGACCAAGTCTGCACCAAGCTGACCAAAGAAGTCACTGGCTGTGGCCATTCAATACCCTCCATTAGATTCCCTCTATAATGCTCAAGCCTTAGTGTCAGCAGAGTTAATAAGAGTTTTGAAAAAAAAAAAAATCTGGCCTGATGTCATTACTGAAGCTCTTAAATGATTAGAGCCAGAGAGCTACTGGACAAAATGAGCTATGACCATCCTCTCCATTGCTGCATGTGGAAAGCTGGTCTTGCTTTCCAGATGCCAGCAACATATCTTTTACGTGTACGACAGCAGAGCCTCTGAAATGGTTTTTGTAAGATTCAGAGAAATACATGCATTTTAGTGCTCATAGCTCTCCACAAGAGTCAGGAGAAAAGAGAGAGAAACTGCTCAAGATAGCTGCTTTCAAACAAGTTCACTCATTCCCGACTGTTCACAAAGCAGAGATATGTCTAAATCCACATTTGCTGGGAGATCCCAGCCATAAATTTCCTCCCTTAACCTTCAAATTGCAGCTCTTCTTGTAGCATGTGGAGCAAGATCACTGTCAGAGTTTCCCACACGACAAGTCCTCAAGGAAGTCAAGGAAGGATGTGGAGCATGCAAACTACAAGGCCAAAATTCAGTAAGAGCACAAAGCTGCTACTGGTTGTTAGCTCCTAGGGTAAAGCAAGCCATGGGCAACCTATCAGTATTCAGCAATAGCAATGCCATGCCTACTTGCCCATTCCTCACCGCTATACTCAAATACTGTTGTTAGAAGGAAGGCTAAAAATGCTCATCCATGACGGAAACCTCCAAGAATCTGCAACTGAAAGGGACATTTCATCCTTATTAAAACTAAGTACATTCTGAGCAGCATCAATAAACAAGCAATCTTCCTCCACTTCATCCTGCACTTTGCACTCCGGAAGTGGTAAAGGATGATGATGCAAAGCTAAGGCAAGCCAGGCCATCAGACCAGCCCCCCGTTCCCAGTGCGCCCCAGCAAGCAGCTCATGTGCCAGTTGGTAGCGCTCCATAGGAACATACTGTGACTCCACTTGGAACAAGGCAGGCCCAGGAAGACAAACAGACATGCGGCCAAGCAGGGAACGCGCCGGGGCCACGGCACTGGCTCACAACGCACCGCATGTGCTGTTCTCAGACACGTGCATGGCGTGCGCCTTCCAAAAAGGGGTGGGCATGTCTTGCGAGCCAACTCAAAAATGGTCAAAATGAAACTACTACTATTTAGGAGAAGGAATTTGGAATTCAGCATTGGGAATATGGGCCAAAACGCCACTTGAAACTTTTCCCAGAGGAAATCCAGAGCCTCTACTGCACTTTGTGCTCATGGCAGCTGTGGACAGTCTCTGCCTGCTCCTAGACATCCCCGTCTGTAGGAGGAGTGGCTGCTCTTCCTGCTACCCTGTTCTTGGCCTGTGCAGAGAAAGCTGGTTAGGAAGGCTGCTAGGCCCCAGGAAGGCTGGTTAACTCTTACCCACTGCAGCCAGGGCAGAGCACCACAACACAGAGCTTTTAAACTGAAGACTCAAGAACAGAGTCTGGTGCATTACAGACAACTTTTCTGCAGCTCCAACTACAATGCCTCAGATCTATGAGGAACCCTTCAGATACACCATCTGACTTGCCACTTCAGCACTTTCTCTGCAATCAGCCAATGCTGCTCCTGCAGTAAGGAAACAAGAGCAACGAAGACAGCTCTTAGCACGTGAATGCAGAAGAGTCTGCATTCAGATCTCCAAGGATTTTATTTCCCATCAACTTGCTACAGTACTTTGGACAACGTAAGCTTTTGTCTTCATCCCTAGAAAAGGGATCATTTCCCTCACCTATGATAAAAGCATTTAATGTTTTATTAGGACCTGAATATCAGCAAAACTACTTCCTAACTGCTAAGTAAAAGAATTATTAGCAGCCCCATAATAATTTTAACTAGGGACCAGATTGTACTTCTCTCACAGTAGCTACGAGGTGACGCTGCCAGCAGGAATGTAGAAGAGCTGAGCAGTGCTTAGAAATAAAATTGTTTAATGAAATGAAAGGTCCTCTGCAGCGCTCTGGCTTGGCTTTGCTATGTCCAGAGAATGGAGATGTTCATTATTCCATCTCTCTAAATCTTGGCTCATTAAGCTTGTAATGAACTTGGTAAATATTTCTCCTGTGTCTCCACAGATACATTATACACTCCAGTAGATTCATGTTGTTACAACAAAATTGGCTTCATTCACTGTACATGTCAGCAGAGCGCTTGCGTGCAGGGCAGATAAGCGAGTGCTGACTACCCTCTGTGTCTGTGGGTACAGATGATAGACAGAACTCTCCCTCCCCGGCCTGCCCGTTCAGTCTCACCAAGAGGGAGGGTAAGGAGGGAAGCAGATGGCTTCCGCCTCCTCCAAACCGTCTGCTTGCCACTAAAGGCTCCAGTGCAGGAATCCCTCTGCTGCAGGAGTAGGTCTGGCAAGTAAAAACAAAAAACAACAATAAAAAAAAATACACTCAACTTTGTTGTCTAAACTTCAGGGCTGGGTTTTTAGAAACTGGGAGACAGCAGAAGATCCAGCCAACCAAGGAGGAACAGGACTGATTGAGAAAGAAAAACAAACATGAGCAACAAGCTCAGCTTATCTTCCAGCCAAGAGCTGGGCAGGACATCTTTTCAAAGGAAGACTGAAATGCTTTAGTACATATTGATTCTTGATGTGGTGAGGAAAGACAGGCAGGCAGACAGCAGCAGCAGGGAAGGGAAAGAGATGAGGTGAGGGAGGCCAGGATTTCCTTCTCTTTCTCCCTGCAGAGATGAAGCTTGAAGGGTGTCCTATGAACAGGAGCTGCACAATATGCTCCTCAGGAGAAGTTGAATCAATTCTGCATTTCCAGACTCTAAGTTTCCAGAGTTCTGAGTTTCTGGGTAGCCTTGAGGTTTTCACCAAACTTCAGTTTAGGAAATATGACTTAATTTGGGAAAAACACCTGGGATTCAAACTGGAATCCAAGTAGTACTTTGCACAAAGCCTCCAACTTTGAAGTCAAAATTCTTAAATTATTGGCACATTTAGAATCAAAAGTTGTGGCTTCATCAACACTCAAAAGTATAGTCATGCAGACTGAGGACAATATGGTCTGGAAAGAGGAAAGTGACTTATCTTTCTTCTAGGACTTGCACTTATACATCTTTTAAGGAGGGAAGGTTAAGAACAAGTATTATGGGATACAATAAAACCTCATGAAACCTAAAATTGGGCAACAGGGAGAAACACAAACCACAGTAATTTAAGGACTAAACTTTGGCTTCAGTATCAGCAAGTTCCAGCTGCCAAGCGCTTTGAGGAAGAGGAGTGGTGGTATCCAATTTAATTTACAAAGCAAATAGATGTGCACCATTTAAGAACACAGAAAATTAGGGACTTTAATAGCTTTTTCTAGTTGACCATTTTCAGACCACTTCTACTCCCAGCAATCAAGTTAGTTCTGTTCCCAGATGATTGAGAACAATAATTTCTCTTTATGAGTAAAATTTTGTTAATTACAAGACACATTTTCATCAAGAACATAAATCATGCAGCATTGCCACGTGTCCATACTCTGGAAACAGCCCAAACACCATCACAGGCACTGAGGAACTATTCCAGGCTCCTTTGTTTCCTGGCCATGCAAATCTCACAGAAAAGTTAAGGATGCCCCTACAGAAAAAGGTTGCTCAGACTTTGAGACCTGATCCGAAGTTCACACATGCCAGAAAGACTGAGCTTTGACTCCCTTTGCACCTTGCCTGCATGTTCCTGGAGAAAGTGGCAGGCCTTGGGACGGCCAGCACAGTGACTCAGCCCTTGGGCTCTGGAATAGTCTCCAATCTTAGGGGATACCTTGACCCCTAGAATGAAGGGTAAGTCTTTGTTCTTACAATTTATCTAATTGCTCACGCACCCTGGCGCTGCCCCCTATGCCACTTCTCAGCAAGAGGAGAGAGTTCCTAAGGCCCTACTTAGAGCTTCCCACTGTCCATTAGTAAAGGCACTGAAATATTTCCCCATCAAAAGGAAAATAAAGTGAAAATGAGTAAACACAGTGACATCTCAGTTTTCTCTGCACCAACAGAATTAAGGATGAAACCAAATGCATTTCACAGCTCTGGAGTTTATTCTACAGCCGCTCCATACTCCACAAGGTTTACTCATGCTCCAGGCAAACTCACTGAGTTCTTCTATGGCAAGACTTAAAACTGTTGGAACTGATCTATCAACATCATTTTTACAAGGATTAAAGAAAACATTTCAATAAGTGCCTAGAGGTCAGGGCCTGACCCCTCTTGCACTGCAGTTCTTGGGTTGCACCACATGCTTCTCCGAGAAACACAACCCAAGCCTGCCCAGTTACTACTGCTGTCAACAGAAGTGGACTTTGAGAGTGGAGCAATAGAGAGTGCACATAAAAGCAAACAAAATCTTGGTAACACACTGTACAACTGTTTTGAAACATTACAGGTTGCTGGAGAATCTGAGAGGTCTCACTCCATTCCTTTGAGCCTTTGAAACTTTAAATATTTATATTTATTATTTCTGCCAGTTCAGCAGTAACCAGCTCTGATGGAGGTGCTGGCAGATGTTTGCAGATGATGCAAAGCAAACACTACCCCAAACCCAAAGACTATCACCTGGAAAGCCAGAGATGACCATGCTGATTATTTTTCAAGGTCTTCTTCGAGTCCAAAAGACTGTAAAGCTATTCATGACTACTGTCAAACCCAAACTCTCAGAAAATATGAAATCCTAGATGAAACCTGGTAAAACATTCACCTGCCGCTTATGAAGCCGCTGGCTATACTGGCTATCAAGTGCAATCACCAGTGTGACACATTAGACATGGCTTTAGTACCTGTATCTGCTCCATTGAGAAGATAGGGCAGAGTGGCATCTTTAAGCACAGCTCATTTAATTACTTAGAGCAATTAGCTTTATGAATTAATTCCAGGGCTGTGCCTGGGCATCAGAGCCACTTAAATGAAACAGTCTAGAAAGAACTTGCCCTGCACGCCTGCTGACATTTCTCCCTGTAAACTGCTGTGTGCCGACAGCTCCAACTCAAACACTGCTGCTTTCCAAAGAGGTACCATCAGCTGGATCTTATCGTTTGATCCAGGCTGTCCAACTGCTGCTTCTGTTCCCTGAGCAGCCACGTTTGGCATGTACACAAACTTGATTCCAATGGCCATCTCCCAGACAAAAAAAAAATATACTTAGTGCAATCACATGGCACTGGCAGAAAGCACAAAAAATATATGCTTACATGGACAGACCAACTCCAGCAGTGACACAAGTGGTCTTCCTGAACCATTTTTTGCAGCATTTAATACTCCCCAGGTCAACAGTTAGTAGTCTTAGAGTTCCTCTGGCTCTGGAAAACTCCATGCCTGGAAGAGAATCAAAGTTATTATCTATGCAGTGCAGTTTCCTCCCATTCTGGAAGGCCAGAACACCCACATATTTGTGTATCAGACCCCAAAACGCCAGAAGGTTGAAGATGATGATAGTACACAAAGAATGATGTTTGAATTCTGACTGATGAGGCTTTATAGTTCAAGTTTAAGGGCTTGCTGACAACTGGAAAGGCTTGCAGCAAGCTTTTGGTTCCCCCCCCCCCCCCCTTTAAGCAGAGGTGCACTGCAAGGAACAAGGCCTAAGGCAGATATGCTACATAGCAGGATCTTGAGGAAAGATCCTCCAAAGCCACAAACTCTACGCGAGCACAGTAGTAAGGTAGAAAAAACAAGGAAGCTGCTACTTCATATATTTTCATTGTATTTTTTTTTTTAAAGATTTCACGTATATATATGCACATATGTATACACACATATTTAATCTCATGCATCCTTGATCAAGTTTCATTAAACAAAACATTTGTGGAAATCCACTATTAAGCATTTTCAGTCTGAGTGTACCAGCAAATATTAGCACAGACGAAGTTTTACATTTACACTCAAACACAGCAACTAGAAGTCCCGCTGGCATATATATAACCAAGTAAAAACACTACACAACACATACCTGCTGCCAGACATCAACCTAAGCAAACCCTTCCAACCTTTGCTTACTCATATATCCTTGCCTGAGCCAATGTTTTTAACTATCACTTCAGTCTCTCCCAGACCATGCTAATGACAAAAGTGTTTTTCAGCTATCTACTGTGTAAAGCAAACCTACATCTTCTAAGCAAAAGAGAACTTCCTCCTAAGATAAAGTATTTTATACATTCTCTGTAGTGTTCCTGTCCTACAGCAAAGATTTCCTGATATCAGAAAGCCTACGCTATTAATTAGCTAGAATATAATTAGATTTATTCCTTAGACCATGGTTTTACAATGTTATTATTAGAAATATATTAATATCCTACACACAAAAAAACAATAGAATTGGCACAAACCAACAGCTACTACTCAGATGTACGAGATGTAGGAAAACAACTAGATGCAAAGTTGCCTTGAGACAGTATTATATCAATGTTTTAAATCAAATTAATAATGAAAAAGTGGGAGACAGCCAGGGGCAAAAAATGTAAGCCGCCTCCTCTGTGAGGAAATACAAACTGGCTTCTCTGCAACACCCAGTTATTGTTCACATGCCAAGACTCCTATAGCAGGCTCCAACACCTCTTGACTTAGACACAACCTCAAGCATCTCCCTCTCCCCCAAGGGCCCTGAACAACAGCAGTGGGTCATGCTGCATCCTCTTCCTCCCTGCAGTTCTCCCATCTCGTGTCAAATGGCCATGGCAGAACCTGCTCCTGCTCTTTAGCTGGGCAGAAACCTCCAGCCCAGTACTACCCCATAAGCAGAAGACAAGAAATGAGGGGATAACATCTAGTCATGCTAGAGGTAACCACCTGCACCAGGAGTTATGGGCTACCAGAACACTTTTCTGCCCAAACTTATTTGGGCTGGAAAACAGCAGCCCTAAACTTGCCTTCTACATACAAATATATTTCTGCTGTCTTCATTCCTTTGCTGCCTCAAGAGGCTGCTATTTTACAACCGCAGCCTGGCTGTACTGCTGTTAAGAACAGGGCATTTCCCTGGAAAAGTAGCGAGTACCAAGAGATGCAGAAGACATCCCTCAGGTCAAGGGAGACACTGCAGGGCAGGCATATCTGAAAGAATACTGCTGCGCCTGATGCACTGGCAACTAAGCAAAGGACAGCTCAGTCCAGGCCAGCCATCCACACACGGATGGAGAAGCTGCCAGAAGCTCCCAGAAGCTGCTGGGGCCCCACGTGATGGAACTGAGTGTCTAAAGGTGAACTCATGTACATACAGCACTGCCACTTCCTCACATACTCATGTGAGTTCAGGGTCAGCTGAACCTGTGAGGGACAAAACCTCACCTATTTCCTTGAGACCTCTAAGAGAATGCTTAAGCTGTACTTGGTCAAGAACATGTTTCTGCTAACATTCTTGTGACAGCTGCCAGATACACGTCATTCTTTCTAAGCCCCACAGAAAAGGCCAATTAGCAGATTTTTCCAACTCCTACCTAAGGCCATCAAGATCTGCCTGGTGCCATACAAAGGAGGAGTCTCCAGTGGGATGACACATTCCCATCAGGTTCATGCTGGCTCTGTCCCACAGAAGATTACACCAAAAAAGAGGCTCCATCTGCCTGCAAGCATCTGCACAAAGCAGAGGGCAGGAGGTATCAGGCACTAGAATATCATGACACTAAATTTATACACAGTAATCTATGCTGGGAATGCAAAGGCAGCAAAAAGCAAGATAGATTCATCACCTCCTGGGGCACAGCAGCAAAATCCAGGCAAGCACAGATTGCCAGGGACTTAAAGAGCCTAAACAGATAAGATGTGCCTGCGTGCTTAGGTGTAGGCCTTTTAACCCACAGCTCTGTGCTGCATTGAGCTGGCCCTGCCTCAGGAGCAAGCCAGCCAGCCACCCTCCCACTGCATCTGCTGCAAAATCCCTTGTGGCCCAGCCATGTCAGCAGTGCAGACAACCCTGACACAAGTCAGCAGAGCGCAGAGAAAGGTGGTGGACACAGAACTGGCAGAGAAAAGATACAGCACAGAAGGCTGCTGGACAGTCATGCATATAGAACACAGGGAAGGAAAGATTTCATGCATGCCCAGCTACAAGGGAGAATCTGAGCCTTTCACAGGCAGGGCCTGAAGGACCCAGTTCTGGCTGGTGCTGTTCACTCCTCCTCCCACATCCCTGCTCCTCTCTGAAACACAACAGGCCAGAGGAGGTGCAAAGACCCCAGAGAAAATGGGAAAAGACTTTGCAAGCTATCAGGAACTTTTGGGAAATGCTTGCCAGCATGCTCTTTAGCTGGCAAAGCCCAGGCTCACAGAGGGCTGGCGCCAGCATCTGATACCCACGCAAATGACTCAGGTTCCTGAAATGGCCCAAGAACAGCAGAAGGGAACGGCATTTGCGCTGGGCTGTGCTTTAACTGAAAGAGCACTGAGAGGACAACCTGCCTCTGGGTCCTGGCCAAGTCCTCATTTCACAGCAGCTGAACCTTGGACTCTGTAGGAAGTTGGCAGATAACAGCCAGGGTAGCTCAGGAAGAAAGGTCAAAATTCAATATTATATCTCACCCTCATAAACCCCCTGCTTGCTATTAAATAGAAGCTGCCTTTCAAACATCTACTATTTGAATTCCCATTTATACTTTACCAGGGCACCACTTTTTTCTGCAGTAGTGAAGAATTGTTGGCTCTATCAAAAACACCAGCCATTCAAAGCAGCACCAATATCTAGACACCCAAAAGCATCATGTTTGTTTCCTCTGGCCTTATTAGGGGAGCCCTGGCTAATTTTTAGCTCTTATTGCAAGGCACATCCCTGCACAAGATTAAAAAGCTCATTTCCTTTTTTTTTTTTTTACTTTACTTTAGATTAGCCACAGCTCTAAGGGCTGGACTTTTACATTTTAGGCTCCTTTCTACTTCAACTTGACTGGCATGTCTTGCAAATATGAAGTTTCCTATCAAACAGATAAATCTGCTCTACAGATTACTTAACTTTTCAGAAAGCCTCATCAGGAAGTAATACTCTTAAAGTTTAGTTATATCCCTACAGAGACATTTCTTGATATTAAAGTGACTTCTGCTAAGTGACTTTTCAATTATTCAAGAATCCTCTGAGTAGTTGATGGACTAACACAACTGCCATGGATATAACAGAAAGCCTGCTCATTTGCACAGTAGCTCTGTCAGTAACAAAGCTCACTGTAATAACAACTTCTGTAAGTATAGAAGTATCATAATTGTCACAGATGTAGCAGAAAGAGAGCAGAAAAAGAGAAAGCAAGAAGCCAAAGTAGTTTTATTGTTTTAAACTGTAAATACAACCATAAGAATGCTTTTGACTTTTCACAACATGGCTCAAAGCTACATCCATAACAGTACAATGGATTACTACAGCCGCTGGCAAAAATATTACAGGTTTCATATATGAAAGAAATAGAGCAAAAGCACACTTTGCACATTAAAAGCAGGCAAATGACATAGGAAGATTCACTTCTAGAAAGGAAGCTTATCTTAATCATGATGCAAGCCAGCTGCTAAGGAAGTCAATGAGTGAGAAGCCTTCATAATCTTTTCAATGGGGGAAATTTGGAGATCTTTTCATATACCAATGAGTTACACTGCTAGCGGGAGCACTGTACAGCCCAGGATCATATAACGCACTGCATACAGTTAAACTGGGTAATGTGAAGCAGACAAAACCCTTCTCCCTCCCCCTCATAAAACCACACAGTTTAACTAAAAATATGAGCACAGCATCAGCTTGAGTAAACAGAGAAGATAAATCTTGCGTATATTCTGGATGTGTAAGCAAAAGGGGTCACCCTACAGACCCCATGCATATATTGGCCTCCTCTCTAACAGCAAATGACCAGATCGGTCAGCTGTATCCCCAGTAGAAATGTTCTCCACTTACATTAGTGCTTCACATCCCTGAACTTAAGCAATTGCCAGGACATTAAAGCATATAAAAATGTCTTCACCCCTTTGGAGCAACACGTTTTGCCAGCACACAGGGGCTGGAGGACACTGCGTGCACAGAAGCAGCTTGCACACAGGCTTTGGTTGCTAGCCAGGAAGAAGCTGGCTTTGTTCACACTGCTCATGCTGACTCACCTGGGCAGCGTTAACCGATTAAGCTACCATAGAAATTCCCCCTCCATCTATCCAGCTAGGCAGTTAGGGAACTCGCATGGCCATTTTAAGCACGTATACATTCTACCTGACAACCCTCAGACTAAGCTTATCCTTGCCAGCCAAAGGGAAATACCTAAGCATTCAAAATCAAACACAGTGGAAGACCAAGCTTAGTCACTGAGGATGAAGACAAATATGATGTTTGCAATGGAAATGAATACCAGTTGAGTGACTTCTCTTCAGCTGGTAATGTAATTAGTTTACACCACACAATCTGCCACAAGATGCAACTGCTACTTTAGAGAATAAAACAAAACAGCAGCAGAAAAACCCACACAGGAAAAAGCAGCCTAACTGTAACAAGTATCAAAGTTTTAAGAGCCAACAATCTCTTCTCTATTTGAGAACCATAACACAAACAACTCATGTATGTTTGAAAAAGTAAAATAAACTGCAATACTCCAAGCATACAAGTTAGCACTACAGAAACAACCAGGGATTGCACAGAAACCCTTTGGAAGCTGCTCCTGCATGAATCACATCTCATCCTGTTCCCTCTGCCAGCCACGCAGGGTTGTAGCCGTGGAGCTCCCGCACTGCTGCGCGGTTCTGGGCACAGTCCACACTGTCCACTCCGGAGTCCAAACGGTGGGCACGTGGCGGGACCAACGGCCCCATTCTGCCCAGGGCACGATGCAGCAATCCCTTGCATCCTGGCATGCCAGCACCTCAGACTTCAGGAGCTCTTACAGACAGACTATGCAGGTAGCAGGCTAGATCTGGCTATTATATAAGGAGTGAGGGAGGGAAATTCATTAAGACAAGCAGTTAGCAGCTAGAGGAAACCCATGAACAGACTCATTTGATGGAAATTAAGAAGCAAAATGCTTTTTACAGCAACAGCAGCATTCTTGGAATTAAGAATGCATTTTAACAGCAGCTGACAAGGACTACCTGCTGACAGCAATCATCAGAAGAAAAGAAGAAAAAAGGAGGGCTTGGTAATTTGGAGTTCTATCAAATGAGATATCATCCCCTTAGTGTTTTACCATCTTCATACAACAAGCAGAAAGAATTGTTTTCTCATAAGATCAATAAATAAATAAAAACATTTGAGTAACTCATGGTTGGACACCGATACTGTGCTGGATCAGTTGTGGTTACTGTCAGCTCTGAGAAATGATTCTTCGTGTATCAGTACCTGTGTGAGCAAAGGACAAATATTTAGAGTTGAGCTCCCAACCCAGCTCCACAACTTGCTTTTCTCCTCCATATGTCCACTTTGAAACTTAGAGGGCCCATGCAATATCTGGGTTCGAGTAGCTATTTGCTGCAGCCATCAAACATCTCCTTGCATTAGCAGGGTAGCAGTGCTATTAGTTGTCAGAACATGCAAGCAAAAACAACAGGTTCAAAGCAAAGTGCCTGGAAGGGCCAATCCAACATTGCACATTGAAGACAGGGCAGATAAGTGCTTCGTTTCAAATTAGATACCATAAGACACGTTAACTTCTTGTGAGACACCAGCCCCTCTATACTACTACCCTAGCACTGTTGAATCACCGGATATCAGCTTCAGAGCCCACACAGCTCAGATGAAAGACAGTTTGGTCACAACATCTACCAGGATTCAGCACAGTTTTACCAGGCATAAACTGAAAAGGGACTCCATCTTATCAAGCCACTGATTGGTCTACAACACAGAGTAAAACAAGAGGGCTTTTCTGCAAAGTCCACCATGAACAAAGAGCTGGAGAAGGCCTCCAAAGTCCACAGGTGTTCTCACATCTGCCTACACCAACACAGGATCAAATGTACCCGTAACACTGAAGATAAGTTAGTCGAACAGGATTTCAAAGACTTCTCATACAAGCTGCTTCAGTGTTTCATTACCGTTACTGGTCACAAACATTTCCCATTACCCAACTCAAAACTGCCTTTGCTGTGAACTAGGCCTTGAACATGTGCTCCCAGTCTAGAAGGGGTCGAGAGGTCCCTTCCAACCTCAATTATTCTGCCATTCTACAGGCTGTCTGAAAACCACTGCTTTCCTCTCAGTTCTTCTTTCCCAGGCTAATTGAGTCACTTCTTTCTACAAATTATTTTCAAGACTCCCAATGGCTCGTTACTGTTCCAAACACTTCTCAGTCACTCTGCATCTTCCTTGATGTTGTATCCAACTGACAATTCATCATGCACTAAAGAGTACTACTTCATACTTCTCAGACAAAACACCAGTTATTTATATTCCATTTCAGAGGAGCTACAGTCCTCAGACACTCTTCTGCACAGCTGCTGCCTCATAAGACTTGATTCTTACATAGGTTCTTCCATTTGGCTCTTCCATACCTATTGATTCTTTGGCAAATGCAAAATTTTTGCTCATTCTTATTGAATTGCAACCAAACCAAACAGCAAGCTACCTCTTACCTAAAAGCTGGCCAAGCTTGGAACAGGGGTCGAGCTAGATGATTTCCAGTATCTACTTCCTCCACTTCCAACTTCAATTACTCTGCAGTTTGGTGGCCTGAGCTCCAGGTGATTAGAAATTTACTGCAACCAAGAAAATGCGCAGTATCTAATAATCCTTGCAACTTTTATTAGGGGGCTCAAGCTCATAACTGAACTGGACCTCATTGCATATGAAATCATCTCTGAAAAGAAAGTGTACCAACGTTTGGCACAGGCAGGACCTATCTTACAGACATAGAAAAACTTTGAAGGAAGAAGGAGCCAGGCTCAAGCTGATTAAATCCCACCATCTAATCCTTCCTTCTCAGCAGCCATCCTTCTTATCCTGATGTCCTTAACAAAAGACAAGAGTTCACTGCACACAGCAATATTATGCTTGGCTTTCACTTCACATTAGGGATCATGGCTCAAGATCAATGTTGATGAAAAGGGCATGCAGCTCATGACCAAACCCTGCACTGCAGCTCAGGAGATTTGAGGTCCATTTCACTCTACACTTTATCCTAGATGACACAGAACAGCTATAGTGATCTACCATAACACCCCATCTTGACAATGGAAAAATAAAAAAAACTTGCTCTTACCCTCAAGTCTCTTTTCTATTTAGGCTTTTTTTTTTTTTCCTCTAAATGATATTCAGAGTTAAAAAGAACCAACTCCAATGAATCCAGCACAGTAGCTCCTAACTTCCAGAGGGCCTCCAGCACAAAGACAGCTAAAATAACTTTGGGTCATTCACAGCTTTGCAAAGGCAAGGGAGCAAAATAGGATATTTTAAGCCCTGCCAAAAATTATTAAGCACACCAGCTGGAAATTATTTTTAGAGAAAAAAGACAAAACGAAAAACAAGCAAGAGAGAAATTAGTTCTTTTATTTCTTGTCTGATATTAGAAAACGTCAATACAAGCACTAATTAACTTTTCCTCCAGTGCCATAGCAGTTTAATATTGAAGATGCGGCTCACTCAGGTCAGATAACAGATTTAAAAAGGGCTTACCCTGCTCAGGTAGTTGCTCTTAGGTTTCAGTTGCATTCATTTCATTTTGCCGGCAATCTCTTTCAGAAGGCTTTTCAAATCACAGATCTTATAAGCATAAAGAAAGAAGATTTGTATACATAAACTAAATCTAACTCATTCCAACAGATGATTGCAGCAGGGAATGTGGTGAAAGGAAAAGAACAGAAGCAGTAAGCAGTAGTAAGAACCTTAAAATACCCTAAAGCATCTATACAACATCAGCAAGGACTGGCAAACAATCATTAAGCTGGACCGTGCTTTCTGGGATACCCTGTGAACACCAGTCATTAGTCAGGAAGCAATAGCTTAACTGCTTTTCATGTGCAGTAATCACACTGTGGTGGCAATGAAGCAGTGTTAATACTGCTTTTCTAAGGAAAGCTATCTGAATAACAAAAATAATAATTGCTCCACTAAATATTATCCCAAATATGACAATATTTGAAAGGACATCCCCCGTGACAGCTTTCAGCAGTAATTAATACGGCAAGTCCTAACGCATACATATTTCATATAGCTAACGAGCAGGCATTGTGACAGCTACAAGCTCTGAACTATGTTCTATCTCCTTTTGCTCCTACAAAGCAGATTTCAGTTCAGTGGAGTAAGTGTAGAGCCAGTCTACCATAAATGGGTGTTTTTTAATATTTGCTTCCTTTAACACCTCCTTTATACATGTACAACAGTGCAAAGCCAAGGAGAAGTTTTAATTTTGTACTACAGGGAGAGCAAGATCTTATTGCCCTGGGAAGTCACTCTAAAGACTAAGATGCTTCAGAGAAATCACATGCTTGTACACAAATTTAGAATTAGGCGGTATTAACTGGACAAGCTGTTTCTAATGCTGACCCACAGAGCTGCTGCCCTCAAAGTCCAGACAGAGTAGTGCAGAGGCAGTCACAGAAGCAGCAGCAGGTGGATGTGACTTTAAAAGACCATCCATCATCCACAGCAGCAGCATCCAGAGGTGAACTAAAAGTGCAAAAGAACATGCTAACAAGTCCCCATGAAAACTGGATCTTGATGACGATGACGATTGCAAACAGCTCCCAGTGATACTCAGGTTTGTGTACATTGCTACCTGTTTTCCCCACACAGACCCATCCCCTAGAGCAGTCTAAAATACAAATACCTTTGCATCCAGTTGTCTGAAGCGATGCACCATCCTGAAAACAGAAGGACGACACAGAAAAGGACTAAGTCTGTGCATTAAAGAAGCTACACTTGACCACTCTCCCTCTGCAAAACTATGCAGAAGTGCATTACAGAAGTATCACCTGAGTAAGCCCATTCACTCTTCATCTTTTACCAAAAAGTGGAGCTAAGGCACCTGCAGAGTAGTGTTCGCTGCATGTAGTCAGAGGTTCCTTGCAAAGTAGGTTTACTGCAGACATCCCTGCTCCCAGTACCATAGCTTCATCTTTTCAAGAAGGCAAGTGGCTTGGTTTTATTACAATTATCATAAGCTAATATAAAAACTACTGTTAGTACTGCACTTTTCCAATTTCCCCTGTAAAAAATCCTTCTGCTTCCAAAATGGAACTTCTCTCTCTTTTTTTTTTTTTTTTTTCCCCCCCCCTCCTCTGGGGGGGGAAATGTTAAGTGCCTCTGGGCAGTCTTAAAAACACTTAAAGACAGCAATGGTCACAGTAGGCACCGTAGAAGATTCTGGTCCTTCTGACTCAGCTTTATCAGTTCTTCCATTACAGCTGATTTAAGGAAATTTCTAAGCTGCTGGGAGCTACCAACAAAATGACACCATCAAATGCAACAACCACTAGACAGGTTATTATAGATTTTTAGTATTTCTCTTCACTTTTAAACTACTGCTCTGGAAACACTGGAACCAAAGTGTTGCAATGTGACAGCAGTCCAAGTCACTAAATCTTCAAATCTCATCATTCCAAATAGTATTTTCCCCATCTCCAGAAGTCTTTCCTGCTCATGCCAAGTAGAGATCTGCATACGCATTGATACTGGTGGAATCCTTGATTTTTCAGACCACATTTTGATTTGTCTCCGCTAATTGTATAACTTCAAAAGGCTCTCGTGTGGAACTGGCTTTCCACCATGAAATAATTAAAGTACAACACGAATATAGCCTCTGCTGAACAAACTGTGAAGAAGTTTAAATACAAAGTTATCTGAGAAATATTGCAAGTTTTGCATCAAGTGTGATTAGCACATGTACCCAGATGCTGTTTGTATAATATGCCATTATAAACCTGCACTATCATCATTAGCCAGCCCAAAGAACTATTTCTGAAGCCATGCTATAGCAGCTGATAAAAACTGTTCAATTCAAACAAAACAGGCACATTTAAGGTTGAAGTTTAAGTGCTCGTTAGTTTATGAACATTTAAAGCTACTGTAAACTTGCTTTTATTAAAAAATACTTGACAGAAGGTTAAAAGAGTAAAGATAATAAAGGGCAGACATACTCTTCTGATGAATCGTTTGCTTTAGTATTGACTTTGACAAGGTAATTCTCTTTCATGACAGCTTCCCATGACAGAGTTTCATTGTCCTCATTTCTTAAACCTAGAAAATGATAAAAATCACACTAGATTAACTTATTTTTTTCTCTCCAGTGTGGAGATGTGAAGAAGCTGGCATAGTGCTTGCATTTGCAGAGACTAATGATTCCATTCTCCACTTACAAAGTGTTTGCAACCCTGATTCCCAGCTGTAACACAGCTCTGATATACATGACATTAACACATTTTGCTGCATACTCCTGATGAAATAAATTGGTAAGAAAAATATATAAACATCTCTCAAACTCAGAAGACTGATTTTTGAGTTTTGATTAACTGCTTTCTAAAATGGCAACTATTGACAGAACTGAAGCATTCCTGTGGATTTGAATTTTACATAAACTAATTATTTCAACATTACCACAGGTTGGGTCATTAAGAGTAACATTTATTAGAAGCCACTTTGTATCACTTATTATTGAACTAAAACATTTCAAAGCATTTTCTTTTCTAGAAAGCATCTCCTGTTAAAGAGCCATAGGGCAAGACTGGCTTTGAGGTATCAAAGTGCCCCGGGAAGCCGCTTCTACACTCCATCCTGTTCTCACAGGACAGCACAGATCCACCGAGAGGTCGGGCTCCAGAGACTGATCACATCTCAGAGATTAGATCTCCATAACCGATTAGATTTCAGATGTTTAGGCCTGTGTCTGTCTGTCTGTCACACTACAGGCAGAAGAAGTGTTAGCTTAAAAGCTGTAAAAGCAGGAAGGAAACTTGGGCAGCACAATGAGGAATAACACCACAAGCACAGAAAAGATCTCCAGCACTTCCTCTGGGCTCAATAACTTGACATTTCAAACAGCACATTGCTCTGCCACATTAACATATTAGTGCTGCTTCCTCCATCCAGATCTCAATTCTCTTCATCATCACAGTCTCAGTGATATCAGAAAGAAATCGGAAGATTTTAATTCCTTCCTTTGTTTTCAGAACAAGATCACCAGGCACCACTTAGGAAGAAATACTTGCAATTAGACCAGCTCAGCAAATAGAATATTAAACCCTGCCTCAGAAAACCAGAATAGCTTTGTTAGTGCTAAGAAACTTTATACTCCAAAACAAGTGTCTTCTGAACTAATAACACATCCAGTCAGTGTTGCAGGGCAACAGTTCACTGATAGATGGGAACAAGTCTATTAACTTACTCTCTCTCATCTGCCATGAATGGTACTTAAACAGCAACAAAAGACTATTCCAGAGAAAACACTCCATCCTGGGGTTAAAAAAAAAAAAAAAAAAAAAAAAAAAAAAAAACCACACCCACAAACATGTTAAAGCAATTCATATCTGTACTCTCTGACAGAGTAAATAAATGGAAGATAGCTATGGGACTGACTCAGCCACTCTTGCATTTTTAAGGATGGTTTCCTAACACAGTTTGCTTATTTGGCTATGCCCCTAGGGGCAGAGGACTCTTTCTCCTTCAATCAGAAGAGTCTCTGAAGTAGTTTGCACTCTATCAGGCTGCCCTGGCAGCAATGAGCTTCATTAGCTGGAAAACTGTAAAAGGAGAAAATAGAATCGCAATTCCAAAAGCTACAGTGGCAAGCAGAGAATTAGGGCACTGAATAAATTCATGCCAAACCCACAGCAGCTCAAAGTCATCTTCATGGTCTGCATGGAAAGTGTAAAACATCGCATTTCAATTCTCATCAGCATCTGAGTAGTATGCCCTCCTGCACAGTTCCCAAGCGTCAAGAAATCCTTGATCTTGCATGCTCTGTGTGTTTGGGTAACTTGGAGCAGAGCTGGTCTAATATAAAAAGCTTTTAAAGGTAGAAAGTAGCACAGGCACCTCTAAACAGACGGGATTAATTTTAAGACAAGTCATTTACATACATGAGCTAATTACACTTTGAAATTGCTTGGGCAAAGAAAGCCCTGCATGATTCTGCATATTACTGAAGTGCAGCAGGTCTCATGGTAGCACAAAAAAACTGCCTAACCAGAGCAAATCCAAAGCCACTTAAAGCAGAAAAGTTAAACAATAAAAAAGACAAAAACCCCATAACAAAAGCAGCAATTTTTAATGCTCAATTGGAAGCTTAACAAAAGAAGTTAGCGGTATAACTCCCCATGTCCCAGAGAGAGTGCAACTTTGAGTACTCAAAGGAGATTATGTCTGAAAAACGGTCAGAGGCTTAAATGTGAAACTCAGAAAGGTTTCAAGCAACACTGCTTTTGCATTTGAGCTGCTGCTCATTTCCACCACCACCACCACTTCCTCCAGGTTCTACATCGCCCTTCAAATCCAGTCCCATCCCCAAACACTAACTGCCTGGTCTGAGTACAGCATGTCATGGAAGAGCTGTAATGCCCTTGTCACAGAATCCATTCTTAAACAATGAAAAATAATCCTACTCACAGCAAAGACACAGCTCTTTACTCTCGTTCTTACAGCAGCATTTAAAAAATTTCCTCATCACCATGAAGATATAGGCAAAGATGACAAAAGGGAAGGGGATTGTCAAGCGACTGCAGTATTCCTGGACCAAAAAGTACCGCTGGAACTTCCATACTTGGTCGTTGTTCTCTTGTACTGATCCAACTGTGTATCTAATGGACAAGAAAAATACATATCCCATGAGTTATTTACCAAAGAAGTCCAGAGCCAGGTAACATGGTCTTACTGCATTATACCAAAGAGTGTTTTTGCAAAGTCATCGTGGTGCTGGTCATTATTACTGACTAGGAGGTTCCTGAGTTTATCTTCCTCTCTAGAGGAAAACCTCTAGATGGAAGGAATTACAGTAGAGGGGAAAACAAAAACAAAAAAAAAAAAACAAACAAACAAAAAAAAACTTGAAGTTACAAATAAACTAAAAAAGAAGAATATGGAGAAAATGCTATACCTACTTTTACTACCTTAGCTGAAGGCAGTTTTCTCCCAGCATAGACACATGAGAACAGGATGTTACTTTGCAAAATACCATGTCTCATTAATTCAGCAGATAACTTACTAAAAATAGACCTTTTTACAAAGAATAGAAATCTGAGATTATTAGTAGAGGTAGTAAGAGAGCTCCAGTCATGCATCAAACCTACTGTACTAAACACTGCACGAACTCAGCAAAGCAGGAGCCACAAGAGCAAACAGCTTGCAGACTGCCTGACCTTTCACTGCTGTCATTAAAGTGCAGATAGTTATTCTCAAAACATCCACGTCCACATCCTGATGGGATCCTCACAGGAGATAAGCCAAGACCTTCACCTGCAATTATTCTGTTGGAAATTACCTATCATTTTAGAAGATAAATGCAGTTCTTAATTTCCATGGTATCTGAAGTATGCAAAATGTAAACTAATATGCATCATTTTTGGCTGGTGCATGCTGGATGTGAAGAAGTTTTGTCTGTTGTAATAGCCATGTATTAATCTTTACAGCTTAAGGAGACTGATTGATGCTTAGTAGCTACCAGCAAGAGTGAAGAGTAGCAAGTACTATGCACACACTGCTCTTGGGACAGCACACATTTCTAAGTGCATCAAGAAAAAAAGATCTCAGGTTGCTGTTTGCCCACAGGCTTGAGTTCAGTGCAGTTCAACACTGCTGCTTCACTAAGTTGCTCAGCTTACTGTCAAAATGCACCAAGCAGAGCTCAGACTGTCATTAGAGAATCCATGCCAGGTCCTTCCACAAAATGAGCTGAACTGGCAAAATGTAGGTTTTTACTGGCATAACTGCACAAACCAAGGCTTTTATTACCAGGTACCATTAAAATAAGCCAAGTTCTAAAACATCAAAAGCTTTGGAGGTAGACCTGGCTTGCTGCTATGTTTTCCTTTATTAATCTGAATTGCTTTTACCCTTTCTAGGGAGCATAAGCATTATCTTCTGTTCCAAGGTCCCGAGCAGGTTAAGAAAACACAGGTACAGCAGACAGATGTGTTCCAACAGCCTTTCCTGGCATTCATTCCAATCACCTAGCCAAAATTCACATTTATGACTGGCTATGGAGACCAGGTCAGCATGGGAGGAAATATTCATAGCAAAAGGAAGAACTGAGGGACTTCTAAATTATCACAGCAATGAATCTGATCTCAGACCAGCCAGGAAAGACCACACAGGCATCTGGAAGGTAGATTTTCCTTAGGCAAATCAAAACTCCTCAGTGGCTCCTGTAAATACACCTGTTGTCAAAGCAAATTCCTGCCAAGCTTGCCACAAGTAGAGTACCATCAGAACACAGAGAATTGCAGTAGACGTCAAAAATCCCTTTTCCTGACTATAAACTTGGAAAGCCTCAGAATTTACCCCTGCAAAGCACATGGGGAAAGCAGCAGCAGATGTTCCTCCAGCAGGCTGACTCCCCTATGCCTCCTCCCTGCCACTTCCCATCTCCCATTGTAGCTCAGAGCCCTGTCAAGCATATACTCAACTAGATACATCGCAGCCTCTCTGCTGAGCCACTCGTGCCAAGCAAGATGTGAAGAGCTTTCCTTATTTAACTCACTTCCACACAGAAGTCTGCAGTATAAACACCAAAAATTTGTGGAAGCAGCTCAGGAATCTCTTCCCTGAAGACCAGCTTTGGGATGAGGCTGCTGGTCCCAACATATTCGGTGATGTACATGACTATCATCACTTATTTCACGAATCGGTACTACAAGGATGTATAATGCAGTCACCAGATGTCTGCATGGGCTACCTAGCACTTTACAAGCTGCCAGAATGGGTCTCCTGACTGGCAGACCCACAGATGGATAAATTACCATATACAAACAGAGGTGATGCCACTTTTCAAGACAAAGTCCTTTTACGTGTCCTGAGGAGATGCAGCCCGCTGCCAGTGGTGCAAATCAGAACAATAAATAGCAGCTTCAATAGAGCAGTAACACACCAAAGCCTCAGTACCCATCATGACCAAGCAGCAGTTCTGGTTAATAAAACTATAATGTCATAAAAAAGACGGCAGCAGTAATTCCATTCAGTCTAACAGCAAGGTCAGTTGTGCAGAAACTCATGCTTCATAAAGCAGTGACCCAGACATCACCCCCTGTGCAAACCACAGGGCTTTGGACAAAGCCCAGCAGAGATGTGGAGAACACCTCCAAGCAGGGAAAGCAAATCACAGTCATGCAGAGCTTTGCCAACAAGATGGAGGCATCTTGGTGTGTTCGTCCTTCCTAAAGGAACGCACATTTCAGTGTTTTGTGGACATTTACATGACAGCAGTGTAGAAGTACTCCCAGCTGCTTGTGCATGCATGTGTTCGTAGATTGATTCAATGCAAAGTAAATGAATCATGTATGTCCCTTGACTTAACGTGTAAAGCAAATTTGTTTTACTTTGCCTTGCAAACACATGGTCGGTGACCTTCCAGGATTACTGCTGCTGGGCCTGGAATCAGCAGCCAATATCATATAGCTAATCATTCATCATCTAGGGCTGTGTTTATAGGCAGATGGTTTGCACATGTCTACTTTCCATTTCTTCTGCAGCCAGCAAGCGTGTTGAACTGCATATTGGAGCATGGCTGATCCAAGCATTTTCTTCAAAGTGGAAGGAGGAAAATCCTCTCTTTGGCAGGCCTGATCCAAAGGTTACAAATGCAGCTGATGCTGCAGAATGAACAAACCTTTCAAGTCTCACGCTCACTGCATACATGTATTCCAATGGTCACTGTACTGAAGCAGATATTTCACTCCATAACTCTATCATAACATAAAACCAGAAAAGGACTATTAAAAAATGCATGGAAATAAATAACAGGAAGGTCAATTTGACTAAGAAAAAATGAACTTAGTTGATGGGAGAAGGCCAAAAAAAAGGGGGGGTGGGGGAGGAAAAAAGTCTGGGAATCAGAAGATGTAAAATTGGGTAGAGCACAGTGAAGACAGATAGCCTAGGAGAACTAAGCTACTGCTTGCGCTGCCGAACCCCCACCTGAGCTGTAAGGCACCACGAGGGCTTTGCTGCACTCGTTAGAAGACAAGAGAAGACACGACTTGCAAGCATTCAAGTTCACAGACTTCATCTCTACCACTCTAGAAGATTTTTTCTCATGTCCGTCAGCTTTCTGACCTAGAAAGGTCTGAACTGGTTCATTACCATCCTCAAACTCTATGACCATGGAACCAGGCCAGATGAAGAAGCATGTGTCTAAAAACTATCCAAGGAGATGCTATTAGACAGCTGTGTACTTTTAAAGCTAAGTATGTTACCTGGGCTTGTGGGCCAAAGGTACTTGAAACAACTAGCTCAAATATTCTTTCACAATACTTGTATGTTAGAAATAACTTCTCAGTATCAATCTAACACCTTAAGCATAAAGGACCTTTCACTCCAGCAAGTCCCTCCAGGTCCGCTAATATTAGCGAAGAATCTGAAGATGCCACAGTGTATCACAAACACACAAACCATTGATTTCCAATTTCCTGTCAAAAATACCCATTATACCAGCAAGCCTGTCTCAGCAGGGTCAAGCCAACAGCTCTTCCCTGAAGCTGTCCCAGGCAAAGAGTCACGAGAGGTACATTTTGTGATCACAGCTTTCTCACTATCAAGGCAGGTTTTTCATTCATTATATTCTTCAATATTTGTACAACTATAGTGCTTCAGGTGGTGATGGGCTACAGCCATTTAAGTGTTTATCATTTAAAACTAAGCCTGTAAAATATCTTAACATGTAAACTAGAATGTAACAGGGCTCCAAACTCATAGGAAGGTGATTTTTTTTGCTTGCCATAGAGCCAAAAATCTTAGAAACCTGCTTTTCTTCTCCAACACAAAGGCTCTTGGCTTACTACACAAGGATGACTGAATCATGCGAGGCAAATCTCATTTATTTCAATGTCCTCTGATAACAGCGTACAAATGATGCTTATAGAAGCAGTAAAAGGTCAGAGAGCAACCCATCCCCAGGACACTATTAATTTTGATCAGGTTGCTATGAGAAGTACTGATTAATCTTGCTTTTGTTCACCTTCCCACCCCAGCGTTAACCTCAGAGGTCTCCTTTGAGCTGGGAGCCCTGTCCAGCCTAGCTGCAGCATAGTCTCTGCTGAGGACACATGTAGAGCCCAAGGCCTAACTTCCTGCAACTTTTCAGGACTCTGTTCCCTTCCTCAGATTTTTAACAGAGGGACCACAAGCGGACGATGGCTCCTTCATGACATACCCAAACATGGCCACCAGCAGGTTCACGAGCAAGATGTTAGTTGAGAGCATGTAAATGCACACGAGGGGGATTGTTATCCACTCTGGGAAGCGGGGTTGGTTGTTGGCATCCAGTTCCACACACAAGGGCTTGGACTCATTCCCAGTGAAGGTGCAGCGGTCAAAGTTGTAGGTGGTACCTGAGAGAGAGAGAGGATAGCAAACTGCGAGCCAACCAAGCATAACACATGTTGTCTCCTCCTTCCAGCCCTCCCTATCAGATGTAAAACTTTGTCCTGCTGCTACTTAGAGGGAAGAGGCCAAAAAAGTTGGGGCAGACACACCATATTGGGACAGATGCTGTGACTCAAATATGGAGAGCTATTTTAGCTGTGAAGAGAGAGCAAGGCTGTTTGTGAGGAGCATCTAGAGACACAGCTTGCAACAGAGGAGGGCTAAATAGTTAGAAACTACGTCAGATGCACAAGAGAAACCATTTCTCTTGACAGGCCCCATTTCAAAGGCCATCATTCAGCTGCTGATCCCATGAACACCAGAGCTGAAGAAATTCCCGTCCCATGCAAGCACATAACTAGACAACTTCTGAAAGAATAGAGCCTTCCATCCTCCCAGGAGGGCTTCCCAGATAAGACAGGTACCATCAACATCATCAGGATACTGGCCAAACATAGCCAGGTACGGTTCATAGATGACGGAACGAAATATCCACTCCCAGCGGTGCTCATTCTTCCTCAGGATGCCTTGCCTGGCCACACCGAAGGCCACCATCCACACAGCAAAGAGGAAGAGGAAGAAGAAAACATCTATCATCTGGGAACAGACAAAAAGCAAATACATCAGTGCACTGTGTGCCTGTTGCAAGCCCTGCCACAGGCCTCCCTAATTTGATATGGGAAAACAAATATCCAAAACATGGCCAGTAATATTTTAACGCAGGTTTTCAAATCACTGGTATATTGACTTAGGGTCACCAACACGTACATACACCCTGTTGACCATTCCCCTTCATGGGATTTCAAAATCATTTAAGCTAACCTAAGAATATGGCACCTTTCAGAACACAGGATATCCCACCGGCAGACAGACTCTACCCACCAGATCCACGTGGAGACTATTTACATAGATAAAACTATGGCTGCAGACCTGGCAGTTGACCACCAGGTGAAAGCATCTGCCACTTCTGAAAGCTTCTGCCACAGTTTTATTAGACCTAACCAGCTCCTTCTCTCTTTTGAAATAGGCCAAAAGACAAATATACAACAGCATCTTGTGTTGTTGCTTCCTCATCATAAGGTACTCTAGACACATATAATTTCTAGATTTCTACTTTACAACAGTGGTACAAAACAAAACAACAGCTTTCTGGAAAAGCTGCAGTCCAGGTTAATACTCCCACTGTCCCCACATATTTTTTAAATTCCGTGTGTACAAATGGGGAGGAGAAGAAAGCAAGAAAGAAAAGGAGAACTTTTCTTAAATGTTTTTAAAAATACTCCTTCACCTGCTCTGTGTCATTCCCCAAACACTCCCCCTGTTCAGGGTGCTCCAGAGTGCTTTTCTTGGAGTATAAGCGTATGTGTATGCAGGAGCATTGCTGGACTGAAGACCATCCCCAGCTTCCTGAACGGACCCCATCTGCACAACACCAAGGGCAAGCTGCACCTTGCCACACTTTGCCTTGCATTGTCTGTAACTCCATGTTCTTCTCTACCCTTTCGAAGTCTGCTCAGAAACAATTGCCCACAGTGTGAAGGTCAGAATCAGCCACGTTACTCCACACAGAGGTTTCTCAGCAACAGCATCTCTAATTCTTTACATGGTTGATGTGATAAAAGAGAAGATTCCTTCTCCTATGATTTGTCATTGCTTCTTGGTTCAGGGAATGCTCGTGTGAGTAACAAATAAGTAACTGAATATACAAGTGAAACATTTGAGAGACTTGAGACAAAAGCTAATGGGAAGTAAATTTCTTTCCTATTATCCAGCCTGATCTTCATTCAGAATGAAATGCAACCCTGTGCACAGGAAATGAAAAAAGCTGTGCTCTTAATTAGGTCCTATTAAAATCTTAATTAATCCTGTTTAACGGATTTAAGAGGAGGAGAGAACTTGCTGCCATCATCAGAATAGTGCTGAATTTCACTCTGGAGGAAAAACAAGGCATCACATCATTTATTTAGACTCTATTGAATGATTGCCAGAGTCTTACCATCCTCTGCAGCATAATAATTTTGGGTCCAAGGTTCCTGCTAACTGTGAAAATATGGATCAGCCTCAGAGTAAAAACTATGTAGTCCAAACAGAAAATGACTCTCCCAGTATACCAAGAACTTTCATTGGATGAACGAAGCCTAGTGGAAAGAAAAAAAAAAAAAAAAAAGAAAGAAAAAAGAAAGAAAAGAAAAAAAAAGAAAAAAGAAGGGTAATGAAGAGAAATGCCTGGCAAAGCACACAAAAGGCAAAAATAAACTGAAATAGTCCCTGGGATGCAGAAAGTAACTGAGAAACAGGGCACAGATTCTCAAGGCCCCATCCCCTCACCCTCCCACTCCCATCCCATGACATGTGGTTAAACTGGTTAATCTGCAGAGTGTTTACACACACCCCATCTCAGCTAAATCACTGCTTTGTCTCCCCTCTCCTTCCTGAACTACTAGCAGCAAGGAAATCTTATAGTTCTAGCTACTCCTCTAGCCCTCCAGAAACACCACAGCGCAATGACCACTCCACTGCATCAAGGCAACAAGAACCAAGTTACAGCTGACTGAATGATTATGCTGTAAAATGCATTTCCACCATGTCTGTCACTGCTAACTCACAACTCAGAGGAGTTAATGAGATTCTGCTATAATATTAGAGATGAAATTGCAGTCCCCTTTAAACACAGGCTCTTTCAGCTTTGGTGTGTTTTATCACCCACACTAAATAGTCAGTAAGAGGAGACAGGGGAAATCCCATAGAATTTCTGACTTTGAGATCTTGCCATCTCCTGTAACTTGGTCTCAAGAACTCTCTATGGCCATATAGTCTTAAAAGAAATGACAAAATCTAACAACGTTTCATCACCTCTTTGACAAAATGCTCCTGCAAAGCTAATATTAAGAAGGGCTGTCCTCCTGGCCCAAGAAAATGTACATTTAGGGAAGCTTCCTCTGAGTACAGATAGGGACTTAAGCTTCTATTAACTCAACAGGAAAAAAACCTTTATAATAAGATTTAGTGTCAAGGCTTAGTAGTGTTTGTGGCCTTCATAAAGAACAGTCAGTTTCCTCCTAGAGTTTAATAAAGACATCATTTCTCAGTATCTAGAGGCTGTAGTCAAAACCCGTAAAGAAAACCACATAGTGACCCTAAGAAAAGATACTACTCACCTAAATACAATCCCTGATATGAAGTAGAAGATTGCCAGAGTATCCATGACATTCCACAGATCTGAGAAATACCTATTGCCATTCATGTACCACTGGAAAGAAAAGAGTAGAAAGTAACCACCACAGAGCACTGGCCACTACTTGGAGAGCTCATCTAGGAACACTTCCCTTCCTCCCACATCTCCCACTGGAGCCTCTCATGGGTAAATACTCCATTCACTGCAACAGGCAGGATTGCCTCCTTGCCCAGTTATGGTTTTTGACTTATACAGTGGATATACCAGAGTTTAGACAGCTTGTAATTTCTCTCAAAAGAGAATTTTTAAAATACCAGAAATATCTGAAATTACTGCCAACATTTTCTACTGCTAACTTCTAGCAAGACTATGGGTAGAGTTTTCTATATTTAAAGTTTGTTACCAATTCTTCTCCTACAGTGCAGATGTCCTAGACTAATGCCCTTGCACTAGGACTGGTTAAGCACGTTGGTGACACCAGCCTGCAGGCCCAGGGGGGTTTATTGAATCCAAAGGACATAACTCAACTATACAGAGGCTTCTCCTATGGGAGATGAGGGGCATATTTGTCAAACTGAGGTTACTATGCACAGACAGCATGCTCTGCCAAGGGACTTTAGGGTAGATGGTAGCATGTTCCCTCAGAACCCCTGCCAAATAAGTTAAAGGAGTCTTCCTTTGACCTACCAAGAGAGGACCAAACTGCAGTGTCACCATTGCAAGGTTGTTGAACTACTCTGCAGCACTCAGTAATCTTTCCATTCAAAGATGCAGATTTATGTATGCTTTTTATTACTTGCCTCTCCATTTTTGAGGTACAAAGTTGGCAAGAACATCTGCCATTCACCAAACTTAGCTACAGGAAGTGCACCCCAGATTCAAAGCTTGCACAGGAACTTCTGGATCCAGGTCAGAAGGGACTTATTATGAAAAGCTGCTTAACTAGGAAAAGAGTCTCCACCAACCCCAGAGGAACAGACAGAATAAGAAATCCCACCACAAAGCCTCTCCTGAATTTCAATCCCTTACATTAACTCCACAATTTTATTAATGTTTGGAATGGCCTGACCCCTGCAAACAGCCAGACTGGCCCCCAAACCACTACACCTCACATTCAGCTGCTGAAAATAATTTCATGCGTTGACAGATAATTGGAAGTGCAACAAGCTTTTAAAATGCCAGAGCCTACCTTGCCTGCAACATCCTAACTCCTGGAAGAGCGAGAACAGCTTCCGCAGCAGAAGGCTGGCACCTAGTGGCTGAGGATGTTAGGTTGGGGTTTTCTCTAGGTATTCCCCGCTGAGCAGGGACAGCACGTCTGGCACCACAACACTGGCATCAGGATGTCCCCCTCTAGTAACTCCCAAAATTAAACAAACTGCTTTGCCCTCAGTAAGGTGAAGCAGCTAAGTATGGCATTGAAGGGGTGTTCTATGCAAACAGCTGGAGACAGAGGGTCCAAATGCCTTTCACAAAGCAGTAAGCCTAACAACACTGAACTGAGACTGTATTAATGCAGTAGGTTTACTACTGATGCCTGTTATCAGGGGAATTAATGAAAAAGAAACAGTTTGGTCTATTGAAAGAGCAGAGAGAAAAAAGGCAGATGTGTGAACAACTAAGACTGCAGTAAAATCCAATCCTTTCACCATCAAGCAGACCCCACTGCTAAGTGTCAATCCGCAGGTGCAGTCTATATTCCTTCGCTGCTTAAGAGAAGTTTTGTGTTTGTTTTTTCCCCCCTCTCTGCATACCTCACAACTCTACCTACTCACCTGGCTGGAGACTACATCCTGCCAAGTTGATAGCAGCAAAAAAGGCATCTCCAATTTCACTATTGCTATGACAAGCCAAAACAGATGCCAGTGCTAGGGTTCAGATGCAGATTGAATCAACCTGTCAAAACGTTACTTAAAAACAACCACACACACACCCCACAAGACTATTTGATGGAAAAACCTGCTTTATAACTGGAGCAACTTCTAGTAGCTTTCGCCTCCACAGAACAAGCATCACTTTATAACTAGAATTCTGACTTGTCCCCAAAACCAGTTGTGTGACTACAGCAACTACAGTAAGACCCCAGGCAACCTTACTCCTTTACTCCTATTTCCACTTGATGCAAAAAGGCAGCGTGAACTATCCTGAAGGACAAAGGTGCTATCTGGACTGTAGTTAGATGGGGGCACTCCCAAATCCGCCACGGACAAAGCCAGGAAGGAAGTTTTCAACCTCTCTCACCTCTGCCTTTGGCTTTTTAGCAAGTTATTTTTGAAGTCAGGACACTGGCTAAAAGATAGGCCATAATTTGATTTCCTTAAATTCTCTATTTTAACTGACTCTTCTCTTGCAAATCAAACTGGTTCAGTCATGTCACTAGTTACTAATGGGACTACTGGTACCTGAAGCTGTTCTACCTGCACAGGAGAGTAAGAAAAAGTGACATCAGCAGGAAAAAAAAGTTTCTATACGGCTTTCCCCAGGGTTTTTGCTGAGCACACACAAAGTGCAAGTGTAGTGCAGAGACACCAGAACCTAAATCAGCAGCAATAAACACTCCATCAGTGTTTTCATCATACTGGAGAGTATTTTCCTTTTTTTCCTTAGGGAGTGAAGTTGCCTTAAATAGGGTACCACATTGACTATTAAATTCTACAAAGACCATGCAGTGAGTTAAGCCTTACTAATACTAAGACTTAGCAATGTCTTTTGAGCTCATGTAAGACATTCTGTGGCAGGGCGTCCTGACCTAAGCTCATATGTGAAATTTTGTAGCAGGGTGTCCTGATCTAGCGGATCACTTAGAAATGCTCCCTTTGGAGGCTCACACTTTACAGGTCAAACAGAAAGCGCCGCACTGAAATCACACACCCATTTCTTTCCCAGTTTCCCCAGTCTCTCTTCTATACCACTTGAAATGCTGACTGGTGGGGAAAGGCCTGCCTCAAAACCTGCATCTTCACAGACAGCACAAAGCAACACTGAGAAAGAACAAGCACTGATTTGACTTATTTCTACTCTAGAAAACATTTCCTTTTTAGCAGGCCTCCTTCAATAACATGGTCCTCTATGTGAAGGGAGGAGCGTATCCGCTAAGGGGATGCAAGCTGGCTGCTCCCACACAACAAAGCTGATCCTGAGGATTACATGAAAGCAGCAAAAACTGCTCTTTTGACTTAAAAGATCATTAGAAATAAATGCTTAACATGCAATGAGAAAGTGTTGCCTCTGGCTCATTGGTCCCAAAAAGCAGGTATGCGAGAAGAAAGCAGGAACCATTTAACCTACAAGGATGCATTTGGATGCAGCTTCTGTTAAATTTAACCTCTGTGTCATCAATCACTTTGACAATCTGAGCCAAGTGGTCTTGAGATACCTGAGAGATATTCCTCCTAGTGGTATCAGCTTATTCACACAGCCCAGCCAACCCACCCATCCCACCCACCCCACCCACGCCACACCCCACACATCCCCAGAAAAAACTACAAACAAGAAAACCCAAATACTACAGTACACAAACAGATATATTCCTCTTGGCCCATAGACACTGCAGATTCTGTAGCATAAGTAGGAATTAAACATCAGAAAACAAAAACTGTTCCTCAAGTTGCCCGAATCTCTCACAGGAAGCAGGTCCCTGTAACTTAGAAATAGCCTGCACTGCCTTGTGCAAGTACAGCAGGGACAGAGGAAATTAAGCATCTAGCATTAAACATTTTTGGTCTGCAAGGGCTGCCTACCTGTCTCACTTCATCACAAAGCAGAATGAAGACGAGCACATAAAGGATTATCTCCAGGACGGTAGGTTCCTTCTGGAAATCCATGAGCAAGACGTAGGCGAAGAGCAACAGGAAAGCAATGTAGAAGATAACATTCCAGGAGAAGACCACAAACGGGGAGGTGAAGAAAGACACATAATACAACAAGAGTTTCTTACTCCTCTCCACAGGCTTTTTCCTGAGGAATTAAAGGCAGGAGAAGATCTCAAAACAGAGCTTTTTATGCCTGGAAACATTTGTTCACAAAATACATATAAACACTTAAAACAGACATTTGAGTGATAGAACATGAAAACAGGTTGCCCAGAGAGGCTGTGGGTTATCCATCCTTGGAGATACTCAATATGCAACTGAACACTGTTTTGGGCAACCTGATCCTGGTTAGAGCAGGGCCTAGACTAGATGACCTCCAGAAGTCCTTTCCAACTACAGTTCTTCCACTACTCTAACACTATGCTGACTTGCTTTACTTCTGCTAATGCGAAGCCAGTTAATTACCTGAATGAGATGAAACCACAGGCAATTAAAGGGAAGAAAAACAGACACAAAATAATCTTCCAGTTCTTGGTATCTCTTGAAATTTCTCCATACCACTGCTTGGAAAGGAAATTCTGTAGGGAAGAAAACATTCTCATTTTTAACAACAAAATAACCTAGGAAAACTATCAAAAGACACTTGGCTGAGGGAAAACTCTTGAGATTTAAAACAAAATAATAATTGGGGTTACCAGTTCAACAATACAGAAAGCTTTCTGCATCAGAATATGCTGGTTGCTTAATCCAGCTATCCTCTCTACAGGACAGTTCAAAGTAAAACTTTGATCTTGTACTGTACTTTTACACCATATTGTGAATCCACACTGCATGTGCACAGGATCTGTGCCAAGAGCAGTCAGTTCAGGCAGGCTCTATCATCTAACTCATTATGATTTATAGCTGGAAATCAAACCTTCCCCTCCTGACTCAGCATGTGTTGGCAATTCAGCTACTTTCTAGTTTAGCAGGAGGAGCCAGGCACCTTGTCCAGGCACAATCAGTGTTTTCTGGGATACATTTCACAGAACTGCAAACATTTGTTTTTAAGGATACTGCAAGACATGGCTTCTTCACTCCTTTACAAAGCTCAGCATTTGTACTCACGGCAGGCAATGTCTGAGCCATGGCCTTTCACAAACTACTCACATGGATGCAGCATTTTCCCAACAAAAACATTCACTTTATGTTCTTTAGAATGACCCAGATCATAAGTTGCAGAAACCCGGGTGCCATCTTTTCACTGCTATTACCTGCACCCCTGGCTGTGCAATGAATTGTTTGTCTTTGGCCTCCACCGCTAGTTTCAAGCAGTTGCTCCCTCCCCAGGCTTCACAGGAATAGGTCAGTAGCTGCTCAGCGAGCTCTTCGTCACTGCTGTAGCACTCGGTGAACAACTCTGCAGGAAAGCAGCAGGCCCGCAAGGGAAGAAAACAACTTGAACAAATCTGCCCTGGTCCCCTTTTAGCCACAGTTTCACAGCTCAAAACACAGGGATCTCCCAGCCCAGTGCTCTAGCACTAACACTCATTCATCTGGCACCTGCTGCATTTTCCAACACAATCACTCACACACGAGCTACAAGGTCAGACTTACGTTTCCCACTCACTTGGTTACATGTGTCTTCAATGCCTTCAAAAACATAATATTCATATACACACACAAGCTCTTTCCATACTTTTATCACTGTAAAGCATTGTGCACATTGCTTTACAACTCCAACTACACATACAAAGCTTTCACACAGATTCATGTCTGGATGGAAAACAGTAATATTCAATAAGCTTAGACAGAAATACCTCAATTCTACACTAAAAATTGAGGCAAAATACAAGGTTCTGTAACTCGCATGACTCTACACATCTCTGTTCATTTTTTCATTGATTTGGCACTGCCCTGGTTATAGTCAATCTCAATAGTCCCATATTACCAGTAGAGTTAAAGGAGAAAAGGAGAATGATGCTTTTAAGTCTGGGAAATGCACTGCAAACAAGGCAGTTTCAGAAAAGCTATGATGTTCTTAGTCTAGCTACAAATTTCTTCTCCCTGTAATACATGTGGAGTTAAAAAAGTTTGACATGTAGGGCAAATCTGCAGGGAAGGCAGCAATTAGAACCTAAGTTTTAAGCCTGTGACCCATCTGCTTTGAGTGCTACCCATAAAAAGTTGGGATGAAATCTCAGACCAGTTTCCTTGCACAGGCTTTCATCTGCAATACTTGATAAAGTTATTTCTGTCTCCATCTCTGCACATTCCTCTCTTGCAAGTAGCTTTGCTGGTGGATCTATGACAGCACAACATACTGCTGCCCTGAGGAACAATCAGAACTTTTTAAAAGCAACGCCACCTTCCCTAGAAATTCTCCTGTCAGCCAGCTTATTTCCCCAGGCCCCTCACAAACAGCTGTGCTACCAAAACCACATCCAGCAATACCTTCAGCTAGCATTGCCAGGTACACTGTGATACACCGATAAATTTTGATTAATTTCCCTGCAGAATTCAGTGGCACCTGCTCACTTAATAACATCTTGCTAAATTATTAGACCTAGAGGACATAGTTACCTGAAAGAAAGATAGATACCTGCACATATATATATAGTTAAACAGTTTTCAACCTGTAAAGCATGAGATTTTCTGTATGAGACATTTCCAGTGTAGCCCTTTAGAGAGTCAGCTCCCACAATCAGAACCAGCCCGATTACTCAGTGGATAGTGATAGAGCTCTGCAATAACTCTGATACATCCACACAAACAGTATTAAGGCTAGAGGTTCAACAGGTCAGTTTAGACTCCATTAGCCCCAGAACAGGAACAACCATGACCTGCTTTTAGCAGCAATATAACAATAACCACACCTAGAGATTCTCAAGGTTCAGCTAAATACAGCCTGGCTGAACTGTTCTGGCCTACATGATAGCTCCACCTCAAGCAAAAGGTCGGTCCCCAGGGGTCATTTCAACCAACATTTCTATGAAGTTTTCTTATTCTACCTTCAGGCTATTAAAACTTTACAGTCATCTAGTCTGACTTTTAGCAATGGCAGCAAAGTATTTGGGAAGCAATTGCAGTTCTAGAGCCTGTTTTCCAGCTGCAGATTAGGCTCTTAAGAGGACAAGGCCATAACGTGCAATAAAGCTGCAGAGGCAGCACTGCACTGTATTTCCCTCCTAGGTCCCACATTGAGCTGTAGCACAGATGAGCCTAAATTTCTTAAACAGTGGGTGCTACAAATTAATCCCTGTTCTGGTGTCTATGCTCACTTTCATTTGCATGTTTCTGAAGGCTAACTAGGCACCAAGGAAATATCAGCAGTGAAAGTTTCCTGTCCTCTAACTCCTATTCAACTTCCAAAGGACTTAGAAAGGCACTTACCAACTGCTCTTGTCTCATACTCATTTGCAAGTTCCTCAGACTCACCAGCAGCATTAATATCATTCTTCACCTTGGCCAGGCTTTTCAGAAGCTTACTGGCCCCAAGAGCAGCCAAAGTGCAGCCTCTGGTCTACAGAAAGAGAGTTAGGTCACACAAAACCCTCTGCAAATAATTTGGTGCCTTTTTAAAAAAAAAAAAAAAAAGCCTCTTTTGCACAGTTGTTCAGTGTATTCTCAGTCAAGATCAGCAAATGAAGATCCATGTTCACAAAAACAATAGCTACCATTATATTGCTTTAATAACAACTTTATGATCAGTCTGAAAAGTTCACATTTAATGGTTAGGCATCAGCTTTGCACTTCTGCCTGGAGATTCACAAAATCAGGTCTTTTTTCCTGTGATTTTTTTTTTTTAAATCTGTGCATCAGCCTGGAGTCAGTTGAATCTACCCAGACTGTGTACATTCTGTGCAAAACACACATGCAGAAAGCATGCACTCCCTTTCAGAAGGGCAGATCACCATAAACAGGAGCTTGCATTAGCTTTGTGGGCTAATTACCCTAAAACTCGTGGCCTGTCAAACACCCACATCTTCCTGAAACACTCAAGATAAGAATTGAGAGATTTTTATTGATGTATTTCATACAGTTATCACAAAATATGCAGTCTAATCCCAATTCAAGATGGATTCAACCCAAATACCTGGGATCAGAACACATACAGATTGTGGAATGGGAGAAAACTAAGCATCCAGGCTTGAACATAGGTACAGAACACACAACTACATGTAAATAAAGGCTAGCTTGGTCTGCTGACTCACACTTGACATTAGGAAGGTCAAGTATGGAATCCACACCAAAACACACTATTGGTAATATTAAACCTACATGAAAACTGTCACTTAATATTTACCTATTGTGGTTTTATATTTAAAAAAGGAACTGAGCCTTCAAAGTCCTATAAACCAGAGACAAGGAATACCACTGTGCTGAGTGCAAAGGAGACCAAGAAAAATTCAACTCACCTGTTCCCAGATGACTTTGGACAATTCTTTCTTGTTCTGAAGCACTGACCAAATAAACAGAGCTTGCAACGGATGCCTTGTGATGGGACATTGATCCTGAAAGAAAAAGCCACAACTCCTCAGACATCTGCTTCCAGACGGAACAAATTCTTACCCTGACATCCTCCTCCATATTTTCTTCCAGTCACAGACAGCCCACTGACTCCCTCCTCCTTGGTTATCTGCCACTTGTTTCTCACCAACTTATATTACACATTTTGCATTTGCATTTTCCTATTTTGTGGACTCTGAATTCACATTGGTGTAAATTACAAGAAAAACTAGAGCATGCTTTCTGATAATTCTGATTAAAAATAAAAATCAACTCAATATCACCTCTTCCGTAGTTAAACAACACTGTCCTAACAGGCATTTGTAAAATAGGGTAATTGTTAAAGTAAATCTTGCTATATCAGAAACAGGTTTTTTTTTTTTTTTTTTTTTTTTTTTTTTTTTGGTCTTTTCCTTTTCTAAGGGAACTTGCAGTGGAATCAGCTTGTACATCACTTACCGAGAGCTGTATCCCTGTCTCATCCCTGCTGTTCTTGTCATCTCTTTTGACACCTCTTCGGAAGTCTTCAACCATCTTCCACACAAATGTGAGGAGCGCATCATTATAGGAATTCTTTGCAATCTGCAGGTTCTTAAACACCAGGCTGCTGAAGTTGTTGGTGTACAGCTCGGTCAGGACCTCTGTGGTAAGGAATTTCCTCAAGTTCAAGCCACTTTCCAAGAAGAGCCGAACAAACTTGGGCCTGTCTTTCACTAGGGCTGTGAACATGACATCCTGAAGGTCAGCTGACTGGAAGAAATAGAAGGACAAGTATTAGGGAGTATGAGATATGTGGATAGCAGATAGAGCCCTCCCAGAGTCCACATGAATGGCTTCCCTATCCCTGTCTACTTCAGTCCTACAGCTACCAGCTTCTCAAAGAAAAAATTTTGGCTGAAGTTCAGTTTTTCTTCTAGGCCCACTGTCTGCATCACCACATGCTGCTTTTCAAATCTACATACAGTCTCCAAGGATAACATTCCTGTTCCCTAGAATGCATTGAGCAGTTCAAAATTTTGAAATAGTGTAAACAAACAACCAAAGACTTAGCACTATACAGCAACATTTCTCAGTGTTCATTGACCAGATTTTGCTGAGAACTTCTACATTGAAGAGATTGACTGATACTGTCCAATAGTGCCTTCTGCTCATATCCCAGTTTACCCTTGCTCCTGCCTTCTGCTTATATCCAGTAAATTTTGCCCTTGTATTGCTAATGCGACACACAAACAAGGCTTGCTGCCTTAATACTTCTAGGGGTAGGGGGAATAGTTTTTCCTGACTATTTTGACACCACTGAAGATATGAATTGGCACCCTCTGAATAAGACATTTGCTTTCTAGCAAGCAAACTATGCTGGAGTAAATAGGCAGTTCAGAATTAACACGGACTTATGGCTTGTCAGGTTGGGCAAGCACCCAATGGAAGTCTGGAGGGACCAATCTATGCGAGCAGGGACACCATGTCTTTCCCAGTTCTGGCTTCTGCTCAGAGAGCACCCATTTTTATTACATAAGATTGACTAGTGGGGCTCACACCACATGTGCTGCTTGCTTGCCCATTTTCCTCTATGTTGCCAAGCTCTTATCAGAATCCTTCTTCTCCATATGCAGCTGCTTTCGCAGATGGCCTAGATTCTGGCATGGGCACAGAATCACAGAGCAGCTGAGGTTGGAAGGGACCTGTTGGAGCAGGGTCACCTAGAGAACACTGCACAGAACTGCATCCCAACAGGTTCAGAATATCTCCAGAGGAAACACCACAGCTCCTCTGAGCACATAACTCTTGCAACTGGTTACAACAATTTAAGGAAGAAAGCTGTTACTTATCCTCATGAAGATTGAGATGCTGAGAGCGGGGCTGTTGTTATAATGCCTGTCTCTTCCAGCCTCTCCCCTGAACCTTGACTCTGCTCAGACAGCTGTGGTATATACCTCCCAGTTGCGGTCATTGGTGAAGATCTCATCACTGGCCAGGTCCAACTGGTTCCACTCCAGAAGCAGCTTCAGCTGCCCGTTCCAGTTATCTCTGTCATGTTCATTGGTGCTGAAAGCTGCAGGAGGAAGAATCCGCTAGGCAAAAGCTCAAAGACAGAGGAGCTTCCTGACATACTTATTAATCCCTGTTCTTCACTTTCTTTCCAACCATGCAGTAAGACCTTTATCCAGCCTCTTTCTCCAGATTCAGGCATCCTTGTAACTGGGTTTTACAACACATTGGAGGCTTAGAAATGCATTTATGTCCCACATGCATACCTGACCTGCTGCTCACTTTTATTCAACATGGAGACAGCCTCTACTGCTCAGTGGGAAGAAACACAAGCACCAAGCTCTTGACATCTTAGATCAGTTGCCCTTGAATTGGCATGACCAAGCTGCTCTGAGCACACCATCAATAAAAGCAGCATCATCTTTCCCATGGACTTCTCAGGGTCCTACAGTCCCTACACAGATGAAACTCGGCAGGATCCTCAACGAGAGCTGACAAAAACAACATAACAGGGGGCTGTAATGGTCAGGAGCTTTCTTCATGCACAGACAGGACAGCAAGATCAGCCCTGCAACCTCTGTGGAGAGGCAGTTCTGCTCTGCTGCAACAGTAGGGAGCCCAAGCTTCGCTAGCGATGGGCTACTGCGAGTCATCGGAGTCTGCAAAAGTTACAAAGCAGCCCTGCACATTCACTGTTTACTGGCTAAGGGCTCCTCCCAAAGAGGCCACATACCAACCAGATGATCCTCAAAGCCTTGTCGAAGGCCTTGCTAATGATTTAGAGTGAACTTCCATCTCACTCGCTAACAGGTCCCACAGTGTTGCTGCAGGCTGCCCACACAAGTGCAGATGAGGCCAAGCTCTACTCTGTGGCAGCAGTTTACCCTCTGGAGACGTGGCCCTGCTTTGGGAAAGACCAACCTCAAAAGCTAGAGCACCCATAATGGACATAAACATATTCTTTAGTTTCTCTCGTAACGCCCACTCTTTCACATCATGAATAACAGTGTTGACAAGGTGTTGTGCAGGAGAAAAAGAAACGAGTCAAACCAAGTGTCACAAAGCTACAAAAAGCAAGTGGTTTCTAGACCAGTGAGGATTAAGTTTGCAGCACAGAGATACAGCTACTAACAGCCTCCGTGCATGTTCTTTTTGCTCTATTTCAGGGGCAGCTTGCTTCAGGTTTCCGAAGAAGTTGCCAGCTCCTGCAAGAGTACTAATGTGCCCTAGGTTCACGACACAGCTCACCTCATCTCATGGGCTGAGGAGCCTGAATGCATTTGCCTAAAGCTCAACCTCACTATTCAAAATAACCCAGGCAAACCTACTTTTTACCCCCATCTAATTAAAAAAAAAAAAAAAAAAAAAAACAGAAAAACAATTACTTGCCTTTGTACAGAGCAAAAGAAATGGCTTTGCTCACAATTTCATCACCAGCTTCTTCTGTTTTGATAACTGTGAGTAAATGAGGGCTCTCAAGGACTTCTTTGATCTACGAAAAGGAAAAGTTAGATTTTAACCGCCACACTAATTATCTGACATATCTTTAAAGAAAGTTTCCCATCACATTGTAGCAAAGTCACTTCTCTCTCTCTCATCAGGTCTATTGCCACGTGTAGTTAGAACTTAAGTCCAGAAAGAAACAGACAGTGAAATTTATTTTGAAAATAAAGTACAAAATTAATTATCCTCCAAGCATGCAGCGGATATTTGATTCCTCCCTATGCAGGGCATAAAAACAAGACATAATCTCAGAAATTAAACTCCTGCTAAAAGGAAAAAAAAAATGATTGTGCTGATGTGAGGCCCAACAGATGTCTAACAGTATATTGGAGGATAATTTCCACCTGCTCATGCTCCATCAGAAATAATTTCTCTCTAGAGATTTCTCACTTCTATCCTTGTGAAGCGACTAGCTACTCTTAACCGAAGAATGAGATATGCTCCACAGAAGCTCAGCAGATGCAGTGAGGAGTGTGGTCAGTTGATCATACCAATCAGGGAAAACTGCAGGCAGAAACTCCCCACTCCACAGTGCTGGTCTCTTTCTGGAACTCAGAGGCTCAACACCTGCGCACAGGGCAGTTCTTCCTCTTTAGTTTTGGAGACCACATCTCCAAAGTTCAAAAGGCGGCTTCAGACTCAGTTTCTGCAGGCCTCCCTCTACAAATGATCATGTCCTGCTCCTGTCCTGACTCCTTTAAACATAATTAGATTCACAGAGTCACTAGATTTGGAGGAAACTACTGGAGATCATCTAAACCAAACTCTGCTCAAAGCAGGCTGTGCAGGGTGAACTTGCAAGATGCCCCACGGATGTCCTATGTCAAGCTCTGACAAAAGATTTTAACTTAGGCCTTATTAAAAACAATAATCCATGAAAATTCAACAACAGGAGATTTGTTTGGTTCATAGTAAAGGAACTACATGCTGACATCTGAGGGCTTGAGTCCCTCTCTGGGATCAGTAAACAGCCTGCAATGGTACATTAAGAAATAGCCTAAAGGGGAAGAAAAGCTAAGACACAGAACCTCTAGCATGCAGAAAGCATTGTAACATTTTCTCCATCAGTCATTAGGAACTTGAGCAGAGGTTCAAATACATGATCCCTCCCTAGAACAGTGAGAGTGGGCTGGGGATAATTGACCAAAGAAAGAGAATGGAGCTGGATCCCAGGATAAAGCATTGGGCTAATTGAGAAAGTCAATTAGCACAAGTTAATGGACTGTTCACTGAACTGAAGTGCTGCTAGGAACAAAACTTCTGAAAAATAACAGAACACTTAGATTTTCCCGAGCTGTTTTTTTCCCCTGCCCCTATTAAGGAGGGCAGAAACGCATCTAAAAAGAGGCCCTCTGGAAGGTCAGGTAATCACAGACACAATGGTTTCCTGAGGCTGGCCCAAGCAACTCAGGACAGGAGGTGCTGTCCTCAGCTCTCCAGTTCCCCCAGGCTCTGAAAAACCCTCTCACAGTAATCACCGTTGTGATCCCACATGTGACTAAGTCCTGTCTGCTCTACCTCTGGCCAGCCTAACACAGGCTCTTGGCACAGCAGCAGCTTCCTGGCGTACATAGGGTGGTGAGGTGTGACTTGGTGTACAGGCAGAGTTTCCCTCCAGAGGAAATGAGGGTGCAATTATGAAACATGGCTGCCCAGAGCCAAAACCAGAGCCAAAACTCCCCTTCCCAAAGCACACAGCCACCCACCTTCTGTTTTCATCCCTGTAAAACAAAGGTGTTTGGGATTTTCTTTCAGTCCTGTCAAACACTACTTCATAGGTATCTTGCAACAAAGACTCCTTGCTAATACCTACAGTGGTACTTAGCATTTGGTAACACTAATAAATTTGAAATCACAGAGTGCTCCTGACCTCTTTTCCCACTCCCTCACCATTTTCAGCCTCAGCAGTACTCTGAGGTAACATACACTTACCCATTGGATCCAATTTTCAGTCTCCTCCTCCGAGAGCCTGGCAATGGTGCGAGGCAGAAACCTGAGCAAGCTCTCCTTGACACAAGAAGCAGCAAGAGCACCTTCCGCCTCCAGCAAGCTAGCTATAACATCAGCAATCCGGCCAGAGCCTTCCACCACAACACAGGGAATTCTACTCTTGATGGCCACATTGATAGACTAGGGAAACAGAGGGACAGAACATGACTTGTTTTTGCGGCTACTACTCAGGAAGAATGCCTAGAAGTTTCAGATTTGGCTTAGGCTTAATAAAACAGAAACCCATGATCCACAACGGTATTTTCCTTAGTACCAAATAATGCCCTATCAAGGCTAACTCCTTAAAACGGCATCCCTCAAATGACACGGGACTGTAAAGGAGTCTCACAGAGGCTGACGGACAGAAATCACAACCTATCAATCAGAAGAGCAGGAAAACTGCCAAGTGGAAGAGGCACTCAGGATGCACTGCAACCCTTCTTACCCACAGCCACTTCCATGGCACAGCACTGCTTAAGAAACACCACAGCTGAGTACAAGGGCTCCTGCTTTATTTGTTCGAGATACAATCTGCATAATTTATATGTAAATTATTTCCTTAGTATCATGAGATTACTGGACTGTAATGGTGTTCAAAATCTCCAGGGAGCCATTCAGGTGGTTTCTGACACATAATATCATACAATTACATAACCATAAGAATGAAGATGATAGAAGAAACATTGACCTGTACGCTGCAAAGACCATAAGAACAGACATTTTTCCTTTGCCTCATGGCATCAAGAACACAGTCATTGAAATACAAGCTGCCAGCCAGTAAACTGGATAAGAAAAATCAATGCAGGTGATGATCAACCAGAGAAAAGACAGAGCATCTATCAGCTGTCTAGAGAAACAGAGTTTATTTCATGAAAAAGAAGTTAACTTGGAGCTGTCAAGTTACAAACATATATTACAATTAGACAATACATGAAACAAGAAATACATTTTTTCTTGACAACTAGATCAAAGTGGTTTTCTTAAGAGTGGTCCAGCTACAGTGTACATCATACATTGGAGGGGTTTTATAACAGAACAGAAACATTTCACTTCTCTGCTAAAGCTGATTCCTCTTGTCAAAGATGAAGCACAAAAGAAAGGAGATGTCTTTCCTGGCTGACACGGCTAGGACTAAGGCACAGCAGGTAAAAGCACCTGCATCCCAGCACTAACTGCATTGCTTTACACTGATCAGAGATTCACTTTAGTTCTTCAACGACTTCACTTCCAAGCCATCAGGAAGCCAGGCACTGGTGTCCAACTGTTCCTGTAGCACTGATAAGTAACCAAGAGACCTGCACAAATCCTATTTGAACTGTCATCTGGTTTCTTATTGATGGGAGTTTATGCATTTGATTTGATACAGCTTTTATTCATTCTCATTAGATAACTAATAAATATCTGTGTTATGCAGCATTTGCTAATAGTGGCTTTGAGGGCTCTCCATAATACACATGCAATCCATAAGGCTGCCTGTATAATTATGCTGCATGAGATGGAGAAACAACATCCTACAGTGATGGCCAAATCCTCTCTCAGATGCCAGCAACCAGGAACCAAAAGGAGGTCAACATGTTCAACATGCCACTTGCCACATCAGCAGCCCCTGAATGAATGCTTTCCATTAACCTCTGATTAGCTTATTTAACTCAGGATCTCTATTCATCCATGATCTTTCCTGTGGGCAAACTTAAAACTGAGCATGTGAATGGAACTGGAAAACCAGGGAAATCCACAGAGAGGCTGAGGTCATGATCTGATATTTCAGAGTGGTTTGCACTAATTGATTAGTGCTAGCAGTGAGGCAATACCAGGGACTATGCTTAGAACTCAAGTTGTTTGTCATCCCGACAGACAAACTGATTTCATTAGCATCAATATTAAAAGCATAATTCTGGTCAGAAGGATTAATAACCAGGAACCCCTCTTAAAAAGGTAATTATTAAAGATCATTCTGCTTCAATTCCACTAACTCACAAATGCTGACACGCTCTCTTCCTCACTCTTGCAAAGCCCAGAGCCTTTTCCCAGGTCATCTCCTCCAAGTCCTTCAGCCCAGACTACCAGTTTCTTTTCTCAACTGCTGGTCAGACCAGCCTCCACCTCACCCAGCACTGCTGTTCCCTCTCAGCAGTGCCAGATTTCAGATCCCTTTGAAGCCCAGCCGTCTCACCCTCTTTGTTCAGGCCACCTTTCTTGATTCTTGCCAGGATGGAGAAAGTAGTAGAACCATTGTTATTTAACCCTAATCCAGACCTTAAGTTGCCCCTTTTCTTCCTTTCAGCATCACTTAGGCATCCTGTTTCTCAAAACTTTGAAATCATCTTCCTCCTTTCTGTTCATCTTCTTGCCTGTCATCTACTTGAACTTGATTCCTGCTTCCTTCCCTTCAAGGCTCAGAACAGGCTCTAGGCTCTGCACAAGCAGAGCCTTCTTGTTCAGCTAGTGCAGCCTCCAGAGCTCTCAGACAGTAACCAGTAGCTTCAAGTGAGCTCTAAATCAGATATTTCCAGCATCAGCTGGCTTTCTCAGAGTACTATAAAGCAAACATGTATCTCCGCTGAGCACGTCCAAGGCAGTTTTTCCAACCCAAAACTTACACAAATGCATCAAGAGCTACACAGCTGACAAAGATTGTCTCAAAAGTTTTCCAACAGTGTCAACCTGAGGCAGACACTTTGGCATGGAAATTTTGAACTGAAACAAAGCTTAAATGCAAGTGCAAAGAGCGCCTGTCTATAGCAAGAGCCAGACAAGCTTCAGTGAACAGTAGGACTGGCCACTTTATCAGGTTGCTTGTGGAGTAACACATCTTAAATGTTCTAACAGTGCCCCTAGTATTCTCAAAATAAATGAAAAAATAAACTTACTTTTAGAGTTTCTTTCCCTCCGCCTTGGGCGAAACATACAATTGGGATCTTCCCACCATAATTAGATTCTGTTAAACAAGTCAAAACAAAAAGGGAGAAAGATTCAACCAAAAATGCATGCAAACAACTCATTTTCCTCCATACAATTAAAGAATTTCCAAAGCAGTCCATGGAGACACTGATGTCAGTTTACTGTTGATCATTTCCCCTACTAGCAGGTTTTCTGTTTTTTAAAATGGAAATTTGTTTTCTCTTAATGCTTTCCTAAACTTGTGTCAGTCCTAACTGACATCATTCTCCAAAAAATGCTTTCTCCTCCCAGCAGTCACAATTGCTGCAAGCTCTCAAGTCCCCTCAAACATGCAATTTTATTCTGTTTACTTACTGGTTAGAGCATTTTGAATTTAGATCTTGATGCAAGCTGAAGATCCGCAACCTCTGACTCCTTCTATTTTCCAACTTGAAGAAATTCAAGAAACCCATGACTCTAGAAGCTGGTGTTTTAAGAGATACACCGAATTTCCTAAGTCTGGGTGCTCTATGATAACCAGCAGTAAGTATGCTTCAGCTGAAGCAGGTAGTCAAAAAGTGATTTAAGAATTTTCTGCTAAGAAGGACAAATCAAAGTCCTTGACAAAGAAGGGGCAGAGTTAAGAGAAAGAGATGATTTAGGCCCAGGCTGCTCATGGATCAATTGCACTCACAAATGACTACTTTGGTAAAAGCTTAGCTTCAGCTCCTGCACAGTTGTGCTTGAGCTACCCGGTATTCAATTCCAGGAGGAAAATAAGCAAAAGTCAAGGGCCAGCTTTCAAAATAGACAGCCAAGCAAGAAGAGGAAAGGACTGCAACACTGAAACAGATAGTTTGCTGTATCCCAGAAAAGGACTGCAGCAGGCTACTGACACAAACAAAAGAAAATGAGAGGATAGGTGCTGCTGTCAAGAAGGCTGGTCCTCCCTGACAGTGCACTGTTCCCTTCTAGCTCTGCATCCGAGGGCTACCACACACTCTTTTTTCATTTCTAGAAAGAAAATTCAAGAATGAGCCCCAGAGCATGCAAGATTAAGGAAAAGGAGGTCTCCAGCCTGACACGTGCACTTACCTGGGATAACCCGCTCGGAAATGTACTTTTCTAACTGAGTTCGTACTTTGTCCTCTGTTGTTGGCTGCCCGTGGGTGCCATTATCAACCAGCAAGAGATGGGTGTGATTATTGTCTAGGCAATAGAGAGGGTCTCTCTTGAGATCATCCATTATGTAGTGGGCCAAATAGTACCCCTAGAATCAAAAGCAATGTGTTTAACAAGAGACCCAGAGCAAGGTAATGACAGCTGGTTTCATGGCCAATTATTCCCCATTATTTAGGGGTTTTCATATTAGGTTCACATTACGCATTATGAATTTCCTGACTTGAGACACTGCTCACTGGCAGTCATCATTCCAGGATGCTTCTTCCACCTGTGAGAAGCAATAGTTCTGTGGCAAACTGACTTTCAATGCCCCTCAGCAAAAAAAAAAAAAAAAAAAAAAAAAAAGAAAAACAAAAAAACAAAAAAAAAAAAAAAACCACACACACACGTTTAACAGGATGCATTTTTAGACAAGCTCTATAAGATCTAGTAGAGTAAATATAAAGGGAGCGACACTAGTATATCCAACAGATGGTACTAATACTATTGGATGAGCAGGACCATTAACAGCAGAGGCAGATCTAACACTTTTAGCTGTTAAGAGACCCTACTGAGGGCTACTGTGCAGAAATTTCACAACAGCTAGAATAACCTTGGAAAGTTCCCTCCATTTCTAGGAAAAGGCACATGGTGCTTCATCTCACAGGTATGTACATTGAGGAAAAGCTGGCTTCCAGCTGAATTTTTTAGGACACAGCAGGTCAGGCTAAACAGACATGCCTCTACAGAAGCATTGCACTGGAAAAAAAATCTGCCTAGCTCTGCTTTACCAGAAAGTACAAGCACAGATCTCAACTGCCCACTCAGTTCAGTCACCACATGCCAATAGATACTGCGAATGCTGACAACAGCAGTCAATCGGGAACACAGTCTATACAATTTGAAGAGGAAGCTTCTCCCTGTTTCCCCAGCAGAGAACCCTACATGCTTCTTACATCGTTATCACCGCTGCGAATCAGACTTTCGCGGTTGGAAATCATGCCCCAGGCTGCTATGCCAATGGCCACCACGTTTTCCTCAGAACTCCGGCTGATGGTGTTGTCCCTGATCACCTCCCCAATGTACTTCGTCAGCCCGTAATGCGTGCCTCCAGTGAAAATCCAGGCCCCTGGGGACAAAAGGGATAATGAGCAGCAATATGAGATGGGGCAGTAGAATATTACAATTGAGATACCACACACCCATTCCCTCTTGAGGCCTCAGAATAGGCATTGCTTCTCCAGTTAAATGTAGAAGGTATGCTGCACAACTTTACCACAAGCACTCCCAATGACTAGCTCTCAACCCCATTACTTCCAAATTGCTAAGTCACATTTGCCTGAAGTGCACCAAGCAGGCAGAAGCAAACTGAGCTTTTGCTTCTGACCCTTCGAGCTTCTTCTCCAGCAAGCTTATGCAGCCAAGGCTGCTAAAAACAACTGCTTGTGTCTGAGATGAAATGCAAGACACAATGCTACGTGGTAGACCATGCCCCTGCCCCTCTCTTTCTCCATCAACCAGAAAGGCAGGGGCAGCAGACCAAAATTCACATGTAAGTTTAGCATAGGACATCATGAGGTCCAGGGAATCCTGCCACCCTATGTTCAAAAGGATATAGTTAAGCTTGAGGACTTGGAGATGCAGAAGGTATCATCCAAATCACCAGCAAAATAGACTTTCAACAAGTTACTTCACCCACCTATTAGCATTATTAAAACCACAGCCATTTAGGTAACCAAGTCAATAGAAAAGGTCCAGGTGCCAACTACCCAAGCTTATGTTATCCATTTTCCTCTCCTATTGTGTCTTATAGTAACTAGAAGCAATGAAACAACGCAGACATTTCTGCAGGTCTCTACCTTTGGATTGGGCTACGTAGACCAGCCTGCTGAATATCTTGCGCATTCGGGGCTTCAAAGCAAAGTTCTTTGCACCACCAGTGACAGAAATGACCAAGTTAGGGGTTTTCAGGTGCCAGTGCTGAGTCATGAGATCATAGAGCGTTTCAGAGTCTGTGTCGCATGACAAACGGATGTACTTGATTGAGACAAAACCAAAAAATGAGAGGTAAATAGCGACAGCTAGGAGTCAATCACGAATTACAGCTCTTATATGAAGCCTAGAATTTCTTGTGCATGGTGTCCCTAGCATATAACAGCATTTTAAGCATAATGCATTACAATAACCTGTTCAAATTGACAGTGAAACAGTTTTTGGGGGTTGGGGGGGCAAGTGCTCATATGGACCCATCACTGCTCCATTTATATAAAAGGCTCTCTAACTTTTTTGCTATGCTCTTCAAAAACCCCATCCCAATTTCATCACTAATAATAGTTTAGCACAATAGCCTTTTGCAAGACATTCGTGGCTATAGAACCCACACCAGGAATGCAAAGGTTTAACTTGGACCTGAGTTGCAGTGCATTTTGTATGCAATGCCTAGTGTTCACAGTGGGGCAAAAGATAAATTTGAGAAACAAATGCCAATATCCTGACAGGCTTTTACCCTGAACCAGGGTAAAATACTCATCTGTTCCAGGAAGGGTTCCCAGGACTATTGCACTTGGCCTGGAGAAGCACAGCTAACATCCCAGAGCAAGGCTAGAAGAGTCGGGCAGCTACACAGAACTAATGAACTTGCACAACTTCTGCTCCACGCAACACCACCTGCATGAAGCCTTGGGTGCTTAGCAGAGCATAACCCACCATGGGAGAGCGGGGAACCTGCCAGAAACTAACTGCTCTGCACAGCTAGTGAGCCAAGCCCACAGCAACAAAAGGCACTGCCATGTACACACTATTAACAGGGCAATGTCAAGGGAATCCTCTAGCTCCATCCCCATCTCAGTCTGTCAGGACCAAGAGTGCTTCCTGCTGCTCATTAGTGCTGTAAGTTGATGGCAGTTCCCCTGCACAAGACTCTAAGCCCCACCGATGACATGGACAAAGTGCAATGGACCTGTATGAATATATATGTTCCATCAACAGTTAAGGTTTCCAACTGAATAATTTGTTTTTACCTATATAAAGCAAATCAATAAGAGATAATAGACTTGACTTGGCTGTAAAACTTCTCTCATCCTCTTAAACATCATCACAGTGCCTAGGTGCAGAATGTAATTCAGTTACTCCTCAGCCACATTCAACCCAGCAGCAAGTGCAAGTCCTGAACCTCCTAACTCCACATCCTTGGTGAGGCTTTACAAACTTTGGTGAAACTCTCAGCTCAGCCACTTTCTAAACACTGACGGCATTTCTTTGAGATACAATGGTGCCATCTCCTGGTATGCCCAAGTGATGCATTTCGAAATTCACACAAATAATGTGTTATATTCACAAAAGCACCACCTGACACTAATCCAATCTTCAAAACAGGGGATTCCACATGTTCTTTTGGCATGTGAAGTTGGTAAAGCATCAGAAGCAGCACATTTCAGATTGCATGGATTATGCAACTGAAGTGTTCTTGCACTCTGAAGGGATTGCAGAACACTGCAGAAATAAGAGAGCATAAGTCATCTTTAACAATCTAACATTTATGCCACTGCACTCATCACTGTTCTGCTCTGAGAAATAATGTGCTGAATGTAAAACTTGTTATTATCTACTGCTAACCATCTGCAATGCTCCTATTACCTTAAGCTTGACATTATCCCCACTTGATAAGAAATTAAAAATATATTTTGTAAAGTTCGCAGTCATTATGCATGAGAGTGACAATTTTCTGGAGTATCAGGCAGGCACGCGTATTTAAGTCTACGGATTCACAAAGGACAAATTTTACACCTCTATAGATATGAAGTCTCTTACACCTTACGTAACCTTATATACACGTTATATACACACCTTATATGCATACATCTATATATACACCTTATATAACCTTATGTATTACACACATGCATGTGTAACATGCACCAGACCAAAGAGTTGCACCGCTGCGCATCCTACCACTATTTTCTCTCCCAAGCAGTCTACCTCAGAATGGAAATAAATGACATTCCAAGAAACAACCTTGTCTTGACACTGAAATCCAAGCCAGGAACAAAACTTCTTCATCAGGAGCTGATCATTTAAGCACCTGAGCGTATCTTGTTTGCTTCAAGTGCAGGTACTGCTACAGAGAGCTAAAATGGTGCTGACTTCTTCCCCACTGATACCAGATTTGAGCATGAGGACCACAAAAATGGTTACTGCAGCTATACATTGATACACTTGTGGTGCAGAATCTCATTGAAGAGGTCATCATGGGTCTAGTTTAAATTATTTCCCTGTATCTTCCTACCCCCCAAGCACTCCAAATTGCATTATATGGCAATTAAAATACAGCTAGGTACACACAGAGAGCTTTGCCCTCATTCACTCATTCTTACATCATATCTGGAATCAGATAACCTCTCTCCACCCCCATCAACAGCCTCTGAAAGAAATAAAAGAAACCACTTTTTCCTAACTAACATCAGGGCTTGAGAAACCAGCTGGACTTCTTTGTAGCCAAACTCTTTGCACTCCCATTAAAATAAATCTACTTCAGCCTCACCTTACCCACACTTCCAGAGACTTCAGTTGGTTCCAGAATGCTGAATATGGTACACATGAGAGGGGCCTTAACACATATCCTCAACACAATCACTTACCTTTCCTTTTTTCCCCAAGTATTCAAACTGAATGTCCCCAAAAGCGTCAGTAGGAAGTTCTTTGGTGTGCTTCTTGTAATTCCATTTCTCACTGTTATTAATCTGAGTGTCCTCTATGTGCTGATTTTCAGGGTATCCACATTTACACAAGTTGTCCCTGGTAGAAAAGGGAATGAGCATGAAAACCCACAGTGAACATCTTGAGCACAGAAAGCAGCACACTTCTTTCTGGCAGTACTTGATATTTTACTGACAAGTGACAGAGTATTCACACCTGGTATGACCAGCAGAACAAGTGCAATGTCTTTCTGCTCAAGCAGCACAGTACACAGACAGGCAGAGACTCCTCCTAAAATTTGACTCTGTGATAGCTCACACTGGGAAGGGAAGAACACCACATTTTGGACAACATTTTGTGCTGGGAAACCAGTTGACATTTTTGGATGTGCCTTTTCTATATGAGCTTTCATTATTACCACAATTCAAGCTGGATCACTAGCAGCTTAGAACTTTGTTCAGCTCTACAACAGAGCAGGAAAAGGATGCAAAGGATACTGCATCTGGCAACTGGTGTAAATAGTTTATTTTCCTTTTTGCTCATTCAACCAAATTTTAGCCTAAGGAGCCTTTGTGACAGCATTTAAGATGCTCCAGGATCCATATACAAGTAAAAGCAGAGAACAATAGTCTCTTAATGCTACAAAAGGACTAGAAGAGTCATGTGGCACAGTGGACAGCAAAAAAAGTTCAATACTTGGCAGAAATCAGAATGCTTTACAAATGATCCAGCCTATTGGCTTGAAGACCCTCAAGGACCTTTAGGTACCAACTTGCAGAAATCCCTGTGTTTCCTGTTCATGGAAAAGATTTGGTCCTGCAGCTGCTGCCATCTAATTGCTGTCTGTAGGTTTCAAGTATAAATTTGCATATTTAGAGATAAAACTCTGTGTCCTTCATTAGCCCTTTTCCAAATATCTCATTTTTAATGGCAGAAGGGAACATGAAGCAAAACTTTGAGATGAGACAAATTCCCCTCCCTCTGTCTCCAAGGCATTTTTCCTCACAGTTTCAGAGCTGAATGAAGATGCCGAGGACACTAGTGCTGGTAAGGTATCCCTAAAAGTATCTATGTATCACCAGAGTTATGCTGCAAATAAGTTTTTATACCAAATTCCTTAAAACAGTGGTTGGAAAGCATCCAGACAAAGTTACCATGGAGGTTTTCTGATTTTGCATGAAGTTACTTGCAGAGTACCTTTAAAACTTACATTTCCAGTTTTTACATCAACTACAGAGACAGCCTGGAGCTCAGAAAAGCACTCTGTGGTGTGTGTCCCACCATCAAACCTCTCTTTCAACAATGATTGAAGAACATCCCAGCCCTAACCAAACAAACAGCAATAAAGAATTGCACAAACAGGACAGAGTTGAGGTTGCATTGCCTGATTCAGACCAGAAAAACTGTGCCTCCCTCACCTCTGAAATGACTTAAGAGATAGAAACACTCTTATTTCCCAGTCCCGAATCTTGTAAAGCAAAAGCATCCACTTACATTGACTTGGCGTCTTTTGTAAAAAAGACGCATTCTCTCTTCTTAAAGTTTTCTTGAATGAAACTGACCAAACCCTTGGAAGAAAAAAAGTGATATTTCTACTTCTAGTAAAAGCATAGACAACTTAAACAACAAGTAAAACTGGTGCAATTATTCCAAGTCTCTCTTTTCAAAACAGCTGGTGAAGGGTAGCTAGAAAGCACTGATTGGAGAATGCAGGTCACAAAAGACTACTAAAATTATAGATAGGAATTCCAAAACTACATCTGATATCAGATAGGATGACCTGCCTTCAGATCTTAAACAGATTAAGCTTTTTGAAGATAGACTTTTCTGGCACAAAGCTTGTCAATGGTTTCCAACTATACAAGCTCTGTCAATAAATCAATTACTTCCACCCACAAGCCTTATCCACAGGTCTTGTCCTTAGACCTTTCCTAATTCAGTGAAGAGCCATTAAAGCTTGAAGGGTTGCTGGCTAGAACAACTCATCTATAAAAGGGGAAATTGCCACAAATCAATTAGCCTATTCCTGTCTGCACATGATCTAATTCATTATCACTGTGACCCACTTCCAAGAGTAAACACCTCTTCAAAAATGATCCTGATACTCACACTGTCACTGCATGACACATCTATGCTGCGGGACATGCTGGAATAAAGGAGCCTGGAACTCTCAAAATTGCCATTTCTTCGATACCGCATGGTGCCCATAGAAACCTGAAACAGCACAGGACAGGTGGAGATGAAGAAGGCTCAGAAAAACCATCATTACTTGCACCAGATAAAAAGCAAGGACACTTTGCACCATGGGAGGCACTAACAACTACTGCAACTCAAGAAGGTCACCCAGCAGCACCCCAGAATCTTAGAGCAGTTGCAAGGCCTGGACACAGATTCCCTCATGCACTTGCCCACTCCAACAACAACGATAATATAAATAAATCTAACAAAAGCTACTGGATCTGAGAGCTAATGGAGTTGCCCATTAAGTTTAGAATTAATCCATTAAATTTAGAATCAAATACATTATAATTACCCTCCACAACAGATACTTGTACTGGTTTCACTTCCCCTGAAGGAAGATCAAGATCATTTGAGACCACATCCCAAAGCGCAGAACAAAGTTATATTTAGCTTCACAGCTACTATTTCAATTCCTTTTATGTAACAAAATATTTAGGAAAAGATCTTTTTTCCAAAAAGGAAGTTTAGTAGCCAACCAACCAATTGGAATTAATTTCTCTTTCCAACATCTCCCCCTTGCTGCATACACTGAGCTTGTCTCAGATGACATTGCTGTTGCGCAGAGAAAAGCATCCCTCCCAGGCAGAATGCTCATCCTCCACCCCAATGAAGCATTTTCTGAGCATGAACATATCATTTATATGGACCAAAAATTAGCAAGTTTGAAACAAAGTTCTCATGGGGGTTGACAAAGCAAGAATGGTAAAAGCAGCTGGAAGCAATAGTTGGAAATAAGACGGGAACATAATATGAGTTACTCCCAAAGGAGGAAAAATGCCAAGTTTACAAAAGAATGCACATTTACTCTGAACATTCATTTAAAAATGTTGCAAAGTATCTCATGTTTTAGGGAGAAAAATGATCAGTGTTGTTTACTGTGCTGCATATAGTGGTAAAAGCCTACAGTGACTTCCCCAAAATTCTTTGGCATGGTTAGGAATCTTGGACTTCCCCTTTATTGCCTCTTCCATGGTGCAATTATCTCTTGCAGTTACATATTTTTAAATTCGCCCCCTGTTCCTACCATTTTCTGTACAAACGCTCAAAGGTGATGACACCTCCATGTGCTATAACTGCAAATTTCTACACAAGTAACACAGCATCAACCACACAAAATGAACTCTGTGTAATTGCTTAGCTATTTGTCCGTGTCCCATGGGTGTCGCATTAAAACCCAGTGCTATAGTTGGATTTCTAGAGTAATCCCAGAACAAGCTTCTTCTATATCCCAGCCACAATCTCCCTGCCTCCCCCCCGCCATAACTTCAGGCACATTAGGAGCTGACAAAACTGGATCTGCGGTCAATATTCCCATAGCAACAAAAGAAATAGCCCAGTTAAAGAGATGATGATAAAAGTCATGTCAATCTGAAAAAGCTCTCTGCTCCTTCCCAACTTTTGCATGTAACAGGAATCTATTACACACAAGAAAGGGGAAAAAAAAAGTCTAAAAAACCCATTTCATTGTATTGCAACTTGAGTAATCAAACTCCAGTCATTTCCAAGTTTAAAATTTGAGGCTATTTAAATCTCATTTATTCTGCATTCATCTGATGCTGTGTGAAAGTAAGACTCCTAAAAAGGCACCCCTACTTAATTCACAGAGAACCAACATCCACATAATGCCAATGTTCACCAAAACCTTGAAAGATCAGGTGTGATATAAGGGAACAGCAACCCCATTCTCTAAAAGAACAAGAGCAGAGTATTTCAAAACAAGTCTTAGTTTTTATTTGATAAAAACAACAAAGGCTCTGTTTCAAATGCATGACACTGTAAAAAAGAAGGTTAAATACACCTGCCCAAAACTAAAACAGAATTAAGTGTGGTTAAAAGTTTCATTTGAGGCCACCTTAGGATGATGCAGAGCAACTAGGCAAGCCCTATGACAGTCATGTAACATGATAGTTTGCACAAATCTAAACCTTAGTACCCTAAAAAGGTAAGAAAGGAACGTAAAAAGTCTGACAATTTGGTTACATTTCCATCAGCCTCCAAACACATGTGTTTTTCACAGCAACAGGCCTAACTGCATTTGAGAAAACCCAGAGGGCCCATTAAAATGGCTCACACTTCTCATGAAACACTGAGCCAGAACCTGATCTCCGAAGATGCCACTGGTCCTGGTCATGCCCTGTGGCAAGTTTCCAGAAAACAAGTTTGGGTTTATTTGCCCAGAAATTAAGAGGAAAACAGGTTGATTTGATACTTTCCCTTATATTCTCTTTATAATCTAAATACAAGAACAGAGTTACCACTCACAGCTGGTCTCATTTCACTTGCTGAAGGATCCAAGTCATACGGATAACTAGACACGATTCATCTGTTTTGAGCTAAACAGTCAGAACCAAAAAAAAAAAAAAAATCCAGACAAACACAAAATTCCAGAAAATCTCTCCAAAGATTAAAAAAGGCCAGAATTTTAGTTATCATTAAGATTCTTCCCTTCCCAGTCTTTGCTAATCCAACTTTTCCACCCTTTGGAAAATGCCCACCTCCCTTCAGGGCACAGGATGGAGCATTCCCACCTGCAGAGCTGCTGCTCAATGCTCCCTTTGACGCTGGGCTGGGCTGCAGGCAGCGTGACGTACGCAGCAAGTCCGAGCGCACTGTTCTTCTCAAGCCTAGGGGAGAGAAAGCAAAGGGGAGATCTTAGTGCTCTCTCTCTCTCCCTTTTTTTTTTTTTTTGCTGCTTATCATTATCTTATGGCTACTTGATGGGAAGGTTTAAAACGGACAAAACCTCACTCTTCTCGGAGGCACCCAGAAAAAGAGGTGATGAACACTAAGGTGTCAAACTCCACCTGGATACTTTTTTTTTTCCCCCCCCCTCTATTTTTAGTCACAAGGTATGTCAAAAATAGGAAAAGGGCCTAGAGGTTGTGGAACATCTCGTTCCTAGGAAATACCCCAACAGAAAAGGCCCTGAGCAACCTGATCTGTCTGAACCAGCTTTGAGCAGGGGATGCTGGACCAGAGATCTTCAGAATTCTCTTCTCACCTACATGATTCTGCTTCCAAAAATACAGTCATTATCATCAAAAAAAAAAAAAAAAAAAAAACTTTGGCAAATGCACATTTATCCGGTTGGTATCGGCATTTCTGAAGCACTCATCTTCTTTTATAAAACACTGCATGACAGATATGTTCTGGAATACCAAGAAAAAGCAATCCAATGCAACTTACCTTTTACGGGTGAGAAATTGAGGCCAAGAGGAAAGCTAGTAACGCCAAAGAAATCTGCTATTAAAGAAACACCCAATTTTCACATGCCAGAGCTCAATTAGGAACATGAAGTGATGAAAGAGTTGTAAGTACATTTAAAGCATTGTTTCTGCTAATTGCTATTCCAAGACCTCTGCAGTTACCATTTCAAGGTCAGCAGGGGCTCAGTGCTGGGCACCCATGAAGGGATACCCAAAGAACCACCTGGGAATAATTTGGGCACATAGATACAGCCACACGCCAAGTATCCACTTTGCAAAATGTTAACATCAGTAACCACCAAGATAAAAGATGATCGAGATGTTGTGTCCCACCATACAACTCCTCCTTCCTTCACAAAACACTTAGCCACACAATCATCCCTAGCAAAAGCAAGGAAGTTTTCAGCTGCCACTAAACTAGAGCTTTAATTGAATAAGATCAATAATTGTGTGTTGTGAGACATGTTTCCTAATAACCCAGCGAGCAAATAATTTTAATTTGTTATGACTGATGTTTGATGCAAACACAGATGATTTAAAAGCTAGAATTCAAGGTAATGGTTCCATGGGGAGAAAGACATTTTGGTCATGATCTGGGCAACCTACTTACTGGCTGAGTTTTATTTGCTGATGTGCTTAGCAAGTTTAACAACAGAATAGTGACCATGCACATAACTACACAGAGAAGAGATTAAATGAAAACAAGGGCATTAAATTATTCATTGAAAACACCAAAGAATTTCAAGTCTGTCTCACTGCATCTATAAATAATTGATAAGAATGAATGTGCTGCAAACAAACTGAAAAGAGTTCGCAAGAGGGCAGAAAAGCTTGAAAAAGCTTAGGCATTATTTCGAACTTTAAGTTTTGAATAACTTAATCAGAACCATAGTGCTTAGCTGATATTTATGAAAGAAATCCAACAACTCCACAAGCGATAGAAACACAAAAATTGTGCATACTTTAAACAGTGAATTGGGGAACATAGCTGCAGTCTACATAGCAAGCAAAAACTTCATTTTCCATCATATTTCCAACCTATTAAATATGTAGAAAAACATATATAAAGTACAAGCTACTGTATTAAAGCATTGCTTTCTTAAACAGACACTTTTTTTTTTTTTTTTATCATCACTGGATAAACACAAGACCAATCCTCTTATAGTCTTTAACTTATGACTCCCATGGCACTTGGAGGAGTATATTCCAAGAAAATCTTCCACCTGGAAGTCACCGAAGGAAAAACATTAAAAAAATATATTATTTTTTGTTACAAGAGTTCAGTTCTTATAGCAGGCTTTTAAAAAGCTTTTCCAGTTGAAACCAAATTGGCTACAGCTAAAAAAAATAAGACCAACTTCCATGCTCAGAAAGGTTTTAGATAAATCTATGCCTCTAATCACTATTTCCATCAACATAATTTTAAGCCACTGGTTTAAAGCAAAAGTTTAATCAGAAGAAAAAGATGCCAGACTTCAGCAGCACATCTACCTCAGTTACAGGCTATTAAAACTACTCTGACTGCAGAAAATACAAAACCTCATCACATACCAGGGTGAAGCACTGTCCAAAATCTTCACAAAACGCCCCAGTGATCCTGCTAAACTCATTCCTTGAAGAGGAAGGTTTTCATATACTTCAGCCTGCAAAGCTCCACCTTTTCTGATCCGTGTCACACTTTCCTTTTAAGGGAGGACACAGAAGAGGAGATAATGCACAGGAGAAAGCAAGAACAGATTATTTAGCAATTGATAATGAGCAAACACATAAGTACAGCAAGATACAAGAAAAAAACATATAACTGTAGCAGGTTAGTGTTAAGTGTCTGAACACAGCAATGTTTCTGCTCCATCTGCTGACAGTGTATTGTAGTTATTTAACTTAACAGCAGTGTTAAACAAGAAAATGCTTATGGCAAACAAAATTCAGATTTTAAGGCACCAAAAGAGAACAAAACAGTCTTAAAATCAGCACTTAAGAAACTTACAAAAAAGTTGTTCACACAAGAGTGACCATATAGGATTCTACAACTGATATTAAAAGCTTCTTTTATCAGGTTTAAATTAAGAAAGTTTTTTAAAAGCTTCTTAATTTTTTCAACTGCTAGCCTCTCACCAGTGTCACGTAATCAGGTTTTCTCGTTCCTTTAAATTAAAGCCTTTCACTTTGGAGAGAACAGCTTCTATCATCATAAAATTCATAGCTACTACTACTACTTTCCCTACAATAGCACACACCAACGAGCCAGACAGGATTAAAACATCCTTTTGCCTTCCCCACCACATATGTGTTCAGCTCAGAGACATCATTCCTCTGAGCAATCCGCTTCAGAGAACATCCTGAAACAGGTCTTGGACTCATGACTTCCATGCAGGGCCCCGGGATCAACATTTCTCAAATAAAGCAATTCCTCATGATGCTGTGCATTCACAAACATATCTCAGAAGCCCAGACTTCAGGAGAGGCAGGTAGTGGTAAGATGCTTTTGAATCCACATTAATGAAGTAGGAGCCTTTATCTTGGGTTTATACTCACACTAAGTCCCTTAGCCTTGTCCTGGGATAGGACAGGCCCTTACCCTATCCAGGCTGATAACTCGCAGGATGAGAAACTAATAAGTACAGAAAGAGCCCAATCATCACTTAAATTTATGCATTCAATTAGAGAGTTGGGGACCAAACTCTTCTGCATGGTCCTACTGAGCAAGGCTTTTAATCTACAGGGAAAAAGTGGTTCGGTAACCTCCAAAGACAAGAACTCTTCCTTTGGTTATTACCATTCAAACTTCCCAGCATTTCTGTATCCTTGATCTGAGAACACACATGCAAATATTCCAAGCCTGCATTAAACATAAAACATGTCAGCAAATATACTATTTTGTACTCTAGCAAGAATGTGTTCTCCAGGCACATATTTGCCAAATTCTGCAGGATTTACTGTCTTTCTTAACACACGAAAAGTACCAAGGAGACTTTCAAGTTTATGTAACAGCAGATCTGGACTAATCTGAGATGACTTGGTGAACAATAAAAATCCAGTTACAAAGGTTTCTACCTTCACAAGTCCAGTAGCCTTTACAGGCGGTAAGATCTGGGTTTGCTGTATAAGCACATGCTCAGATTGGCAAACTTCATCCAAATATGTGAAAGAAAAGAGGCACAAAAATATCACTCCAAGTCTGTAAGACACAATAATTTGAGCTACTTGCTAACTTAGTGAGTTGAGAAACCCACTTACATTAGTGCTAACTCTGCCAGTTACAGTTTATGGGAACTTGCCTAATGAGGATCACTAAACTACCAATTTGATCTTTCTTGCAATTATGTTAAACTTCCAGCGTTATAAAAACATCAGATCTTGGCCAGAGCGCTATGTTTCTATGATGAATTAAACAAGAAAATGTTCAGAGACTGCTGATATCATCACCTATACAGAAATGAAAACTCAGGAAGCCCTGCCATCCTAAGGAACAGAAATTCAGATAGTTACCAAATATATTTGCTACTGTATGAACAGTCAAGAGAAAACTAAAAGGAGAAAAGGTGCTTCTGCACACAAATGAATTTTGGGAACCTATTCCAGAATCTATAAAAACTTAAAAGGGGCAAGTTATTGCTGAAGGCAACATGCCACCAGCACATTAAAGATAGTGTCTTACTGGAGGGTTATACACAAGGTTTCACAGTGCAGACACCATACGACAGAACTCAATGGTTGAGAACCTCTTGGGTCATATATTCCCACTCCAAACTGAGGGTGATCAGCCAAACACACATGAGCTTTGCAGCACCACCTATGCATGATGGATCACATGGGCAAAACAGCTGAAAACCTTGCTGACTGCAATATCTTTTCCTAGCTTAAATCCTCCCCTGAGACAAGATTCCTAATACTGTCACAGAGCGGCAAGGGTACTTCCTAATTACAGCACCAAAAAGGAAATGCTTACATGAAGATGCCCTTAAAAACAGAAGGTCCCCAGAAAGAAGATTTGAATTTGTTTGGCCTTGGTTGCAATCTGCTTATACTGTTCCTGCCTGTGAGCAGGAAACAGACAGAGAAAGTTTGGGAGAAACTCATTTACTATGTAAGACATGCTTTCTGTAGCCCCTTTTACTGCTTGAAGCCACAACAACACGCTACCTCCTATTGCATCCACACTTCAAAAATTCACCTTGAGCAGAGGCGACAGCCTGGGCAACTCCTTACCTTTTTTAGTGCAGCCTTGAAGGAAAAAGCAGTCCTTTCAGAACCACCAGGGAGAACAAACCTGTTTTAGCACCTCTCCAGGTCAGGTACTGCACCTCTCAACAGAATTAGAAGAAAGGGGAAGAAATAAAAATAACTAAATGTGAACTAGGAGATAATACTTGAGCACTTATCCTCAAAAGCACCCAAAACACAAGTGGCATGAACTACTCCACAGACTTGGGGATAAGTAAGGATAATTATCTGCCCTTTCAGCTCAAATCCCCTTGTGTAAATTATTTAGCCCATCTTCCTCCTTAAATGCCCAGCTGTTCTCAGCAATGACCTAAGTTCCCTCTTTGTATCTCACTTTTTCACCTGTGTCTAAAGACATCTGAAGATGCTACACTGATAACAAGGTAATATTCTAGCAACAGGCATCCCACAAAAGCCCCGAGATTGAAGAGACAGTTCTTCAGATCAAACAAAAGGACAATGACAGTCTAAAATACATATATACACACACAACATATATATATATATATGTGCGTGCAATACTATGCGCACAGACTACATATCACTTGCTTACAAGCACTGAGAAAAATTACAGACTAAAGCTTCTAAGTTAAAGAGTCCAGCTAATGGTCCAGACACAAGGCACCCCTTCGATAATGCGGCTTCCCCAATGGCACAGGCAGTGCAGGAATTGTTAGTATCTACAAAGCCAGTAACTCCGACTCAGGAATCATGAATTCTTCACCATAGAAAATGTTTCACAGAAGTCTCTGCATGGCTTGCTGTTCTGGTTATCAGCTGTTGATCTCTTTGGAAACCAAAATGAAACTTGGCTTCCCTTTTCCTGTGCTGTTAAAGTATACATAGGAAAGTGCTTCAATGGGACACTCACACTACATAAGGCCCTACGAGAATACAAAGCCTTGTGCCATGCAGTAGTTATGCACTAATATTAGACCCATATAATATGCACCAGAAGCCCAGAAGAGTCACGTGAGCTCCTAATGATTAGGTCTGAAAATTAAAACCTGCTTAGTTCACCCTAGCAATGTATGCAAGATGACCAACTTTCCAGCTGCAACAGAAGGAGAAGACTTAGGTAACCAATTCGTGAATATACAAGTTTTAAAAGATCGTATAAGGAACATGGGCTTTAAGAGCATAAGCAGTGGTGAGGGAAATGTGCTACAACTACTTGTTTCTTTCTGCATGCTGCTGTATGTGCTCATACCCTTTGGGAGAAAGGGGAGCGTGCCTGAAACCCTGGGTGCTCCATGCACCCACCAGCCACTACAGTCAGTTTCTCTTCTACAGTACAAAATTTGACTTTGTCAGTCCTTTTGGACTTCCAGGTCATATTAAAACTCTGTAAAATGAGCATGTGTTCTTTACTCCAACTGCAGGTGTTCTTCATTCCAAGAAATGCTAATGAAACTAGTCAAATTATAACCAAAGCCTTACATAAATTACAGGTGTGATACCCTGTTCCAGCACAACTTTGGCATGAAAAACAGGTAACAGAGCTTTTGGGGATATTGTACATTTATGGAGAAGAGCATAAATTCTCAGCAGAGGTATTGCTTAAGAGAGACAAATCTGAGAAGGCAACACTTAATGGTTACTCTGCACTGATGTAGACAAAGTTGTGTAAAGATAAACAGCTATAAATATTCCTGTTGCTTCTAAATGGTAAACCTTGAAAAAAAATTCATATTCCTGGATGGCAATGTGCTCAGGTCACAAGGATTTTATATTTATTACTGAAAACAATTTTGTTATTTTTAGCTGTTTGTCTTTGCAAGATATGTAACATCCTATCAAACCTACAGTGAGTGATAACTAAAGAGAACGTAAGCCAGAGCAAAATATTTAAATTCGGGTAATTATAGAGATTTCAAGTGTTCAAAAAGAAATTATTATAATTGTTCAAATCTACTAGAAGCACCTTTCATGGGTCTGAATGCCATGCTCATTCCACTTAAAGGGGACATATCCTGGACAAGTGTCACTTGCAGGACAGAAAGTCTCAGGGCTACAAGAGCCTTGAGAGTCACATTGGGGCAGAACACAAAGCTGTGGCCCTAACTTCTCTTTTCCATCTGATTCTCCATTTCACAGGCATTTCAAATCTCTAACAACACAAATTCCTGGATGCAAACACTTGCTTGTTTCGTAGCATGAGAGCACTTTGCATTTGGAGAACAAAGGGTGAAATAATTCTGATTTGCATGTTCATACAGAAAGCTTTAAAAGTGCATTTTGATGTGAAATATTAATAGGTATGGCTAGAACACTGTGTCAAATTCTCTGTAAAAGCCTTAAAAATAGAGAGATATCCACCAAAAATAATTATGCAATTTTCAGCTTAAAAACATTTAGAGTGATTTGCAGAGATGACTAGAGATTGTGGACCTCAGGCTTTTAGGCACTTAATTTGATGGAAATGTTCTGAGAAAGTTTTGATCAAGCTTCAGAAAAGAAAGCATAAAATATTTCAGATTACCTCAAAAAAAAAGAGCCGACTTCAAACACACTATTCAATTGGAAACTGAGACTCACTTCCACAAATTTCAATGCAGTAGGCTCACCACCTTAGCCTTGCTTCTACTATATCAATCTCTGAATTTAACCAGGATCAAAGCAGAATTAAACTAGAATAATCCAGTTGATAATCAGAGAAATCTACAGATTTAAGTAGCAATTCTTTAAGACAAATTCAGCAATGAAAGTTTTATAAGTTAAAGATCAAAAAGTTATAGTAAGTCATATTCCCATCTGCATCAAAACTAAACCCATTCAAATACACTTTATTTAAGGGAACCTCTCATACTTCAGTAAGAGAAAACATACAAATACAACTGAGGATAGTCACTTTAAGCTCTTTTTGAGGTTTAGGGTAACAACCTGAAGACTCAAACCATTCTTTATTAATAACCAATACCACTCCCTTGTAAAGGTTTTAGCTTAGACATGCTACTCAGTATTTTTACAATTTGAGCTCTTTCAAAGCATAAGATTCATAAACATACTTTGCATGCACTGAGATTGTGTTCATAAATCAAAGCTATATGACACACAGACAAGTGGCAATATTGAAAAAGTGTTTAAAAAGCCTTTCAGCTTTTAATCAAAACTGTTCCCATGAAGAAATACATGTTTCTACTAAAATAATGCTGTGAAAGAGCTATGCATATTCAAGCAAAATTATTCTCTCTGTGTGATTATTTCAATCTCCATTCTCTACAAAGCAAGAACAGCATGAATATCTCCTACAAATATTCAAATTTCACAACACGGCTCACACAATAGTGTGCATCAGAAGTAGGTATTCATTTATTCCGCCATAAAAGTCACCTCCTAATCACATCTTCAATGAAATCACCAATTAAAATGTCTTTAATCCATGGAAGTCCTAGGATTGGAGTCCACAGGTTAGGAACTCTCTCTGGAGGTCCCTGGTTCAATCCATTACAAGTGGATTGTTTTGGGCCATGTCTGACTGAGATACGAATATCCCAAAAAACACAGATTCTCAACTTCTCTGGAAGCTTTTTCCAGTATTTGACCACCCAAAGATGGAAAAATCTTTTCCTACTCTAATTGCCCTTTCCTACAGAGGTAAGTTACTTTCCATTCCCCCTTTCCCTAAAGACACAAACAGGTTTACTTCATTTCTGGCAGCTGGTTCATGAAATTCTCCTTAAAAATCTCTCATGATTGAGACTCCATACCCTCCTCCCTAAGGCATCTAGAGTGCTGTCCATGCCAAACCCTTCTCCTTACTGCGACAAAAGAGAATGAAGCACTGCAGAACTTCGCTTGCAGGCCGTACTATCACATGAAACAAGAATGGTTACCAGTATCCTGTGATGATTTTGCTCCGCTCAAAGGTGTCATCTGTAGAAAAAATGAGAAAGTTGCTCTTACAGAGAGCTAAATCTGCTCTACAGCACAGTCATATGGAAGTAACAATAATAAGCAATGGTAAAGGCAGAAGCGATAATATATTCTCTAGCCTTATCAGAAATGTTAAGTTTTTACAAGCCAGATGAGAAGTTACGACAGTTCTCTATTTATTAACTAATTATCAAAATATTTCTTCTAATCTTCTGTCAACGCGGTCATCAAACCTACTGCTGGCTCCCTGTCAAATACAGCTAACTAAATAACATTTAATTAACCTAGGATGGGATTCATCATAGAAGGAACAAGCGTGTATATAGTCGGTCATTTTTATTTCCCTTGCAAACCTCCAAATAAATGTAAGCCTAATCTGAGAATCCAGGAGGGCTGTGGTAGGACAAATGAGGCCTACTTGCACTTTTGCATTCCCAAAGCTAACAGTTCTGCTCACAGTCATTTCAGAGCACTGAACAGAGCCCGATTTTATCGCATTCACCTCTAGCTTCTGCCTTTAAAACTTCCAGACTCTGAATAAGATTTCATCTCCCTAGGAATTATAAGCGCAGTAATTCCGGTGCATTTAGAACATATCAAAATCTGTACATGGAGAATTCCTCAAGGCAAAAGCAGTACCCTGAAATCAAAAGGTTTCTTTTAAAGCTGTCATCAAAAGAAAAATTTTTAGAAGCATGCTATCTACTGACCTGTCACTTCTACAGGGATAGACAACTAGAGAAAACTTGTCCAAATTCCATCCCAAAACAAGAAGGAACAGCAATGATCTGTTGTGAAGGAAGCACCAGGAATACAGTGTTGCTAGAAAGTATGATCAAAAAACGTAGGTGACATATTTAGGATGCTCCAGCTTTGTGAAAGTAGCATTTCTGGCAGCAGATATTGGACTACTGCTCTAGCCAGACAGAACAAATATAGGCATGGGTGAAATTCTCTTATCAGGCTGCAATTCCTGTTGAAAACAGCACACAGATCTAAGAGACAAAACAGAACAAAATACTATGCCAGAAATGACATCTGCTTTGCAACAGTCTGACCACAGCATCACACCCTCTGTCCTGCCCTATTTCTGCACAGACTCCCTGTAACTTTTCCCAGCAGGTTCCCCAAGGTCAGTCTCCACAGCACTCCTGGTAAGTACTCCTGCTCTGCGCTTAGACTCCTCACTCACCAGTGGCTCCAGTTGCAACATGACAACTTTTGAGTACATTAACTAACAATAAACTCAGCCTTTGCTCAAAGAATTGGACCCTGGAGCTACAAACTTCTCAGCTCAAGCTCTGCCACTCACCACAGGTCACTCTGAACAACTTGTCCCAAAAGGAAGGTAGGAACAAGACATTAGAGACACCTTTTCTGTCTTGTAGTAGAGACTTGCATTCACACAAATTCTCTGAAATAAGAAAAACCTCAGCCCCCCTCTAGCTTTTAGGTACAAGAAAGAGCACAGAAACCACCACCTGAATAATACAGCCTGGGTGGCTGTGTGAAAGACTGTACTCCTCCAACCTGCTGGAGTGCTCTGCATTACACAGCACCTTCTTCTCTGTACAGTTGATAATGAAAAGTCATCTTGAAAAGGTGGATTTGACTGAAGGAAAACTGTCACCAAAAAAAATTAGTTTGGGCCATACTCTGCAGGAACTCCTCATTCAGGGGGAAGAGCAAGAACTGCTCACCACTCCAGGGATGTTCAGAAAAGTTTTTAGCTAAGAGCCTTGAAATAAGAAGCATTAGAGGCTACACTAATAGAACTATCAGCTATGCCGAGAATTTCAGTACAAAGGAGAGGCAAAGCGGAAAAGAGAGTCAAAGGAGCAAAATCCCCCGGAGACAGAGGTCAGACTGATCAATACAGTGCTGTAGTCGATACCTGCTGAAAACCATGCTTGCAAACAAACACTAAATATATGTATTTTTTAGAATCCTACAAGGATAATAGCCTCATGGAAAATGTAAAAGGAAGCTTCCAGTAATTACAGATATAAGGTATATTTATTTCATTGACCATTAATTTCTATTAATTATTAATCAGCCATTGCAGTCAAGCCTATGGCTTACAAACAATAAATAACAGGGGTAGTTTATAGATTTTATGTCCCTCACACAGCATGAAAATGAAAGATAAGTGATCTAGAATAAACCAGGAATTTGATCCTTTTATTGTTTCATTGATTTCCTGAGTCCACAAGGAGTTTGGGATCAGGGAAGGTCAGTTGCTTTGACAGATACAAGTCTAAGGTAAGGCACAAAAGTGACACACACAGCCACTTTAGTCACACTCCAAGAAGCTTCCACCTACAAGGACACTCACAAGGACACTCCTGCTTCCAGGAGCTCTCCCAGACGTCACACCCAGCAGCAGAGCAGAAGACACAGACATCTCTTTCACCAAAACCAGGGTCTCTAGCCCAAGTCACAACCAGCAGCAGAAAAAGGGATGGAAAATCTCTCAGTTCACCTCCATGTCTCACATCTGCCCAGAAATACCTTTATTGCTCTCCTCCTCTTCCTAATCTCATCAGATACTGCCTATCCTGATAATATAGGACAATATTCTTGCACCCCAAGACTGGCCACACTTGTCTCGCATTCAGGATCTCCTTTGTACTGATGATTTGCTAAGTATGCATGTGGCCCAGAAATATGTCCGAATTTGATGAGTATTTGCAATTATTGATAATTAACAGGCTCCTAGGAAGCAGAGGAAGACTGCAGGTACACTGTCAGACAAGGATCTCTATCTTCTCAGGACATCCCGAACAGAACTGTGGAAATAAGGACAGAGCGGGGGGGATTTTAAAATCTGAAATTATATTCAAGATAAGTTCAAGTGTCTGTATTATAACAACATATGCCATCTGCTACTGACTTTCCACATCTTGTGATGTGAAGAACACCAAACCCCATACCTTACTCTGAATCAAGCCAGCATCATTCAGCTTTTCATATTGCAAATGGCAGTACTAGAAAGATCCATCCCGAACTTTTACATCACTTTCAACACTCCAGCTTCTCTAGTCTACGAGAAGGGCAAAACCACAAAAATAAAGCACGCCTTTGGAGCTGCCACTCCCTCATTTGTGAAAGCACTTTCTCGATCTATTGGAGAAATAATGAAAACATTTATGATCTCCATTTTTTTCCTGAAACTGCTGAGAAAGGTTTTCACTGTAGGCACTTGTACCAGCTAGCCTGGAATCTACCACCAGTGACATTTAAAAATTAATTTAAAACTGAAAGGGTAATTTTGGGAAAGTGTCTCAGATGTCAGATGGATCTATTAAAACAGCTCTTGACAGACTAATCTATAAGACCTCCTCTTTCAGGGTGATATTTGTATTGATTTTTAAGATAGCCATCCCATTACTACACATTAACAGCATGGACAAGCACCTCTCAGAAAATATCTAACACTACAACAGAGCAAAGCAAGAACATGAGGGCAATAACTTTTCCATCACAGAAGGTGAGGTTAAATGGCAAAAGGAACAGCTTAACATTTGCCATCCTAAAATCAAATCCATCTCTAAAGCATGTTTTCAGCACTGCTACTGCTGGGCTGAACTTTCCTGCTCTCCAAATCCATTCCACATATGGTATTTTGCCCCCTTCCCCACCAGCTTTAACACCTACCTCATTTTCCCTATCCTGACTAGCCTGTCTTCCCAGCTGTCACAGAAATTCCCTTCTTATTTTTTCCAGCTCTCAGCAGCTTCTTAAATGGCAGTGATATACTAGCAACATTAGCAGGATGCTTAAAGTTTCAGCGGACTAGACTCCACTTTTAATGAAGACTCAGAAGATTCAGTAGACAGAGCTGCTAGTAAGAACACACTTCAAAAGGCAAACACTGTCTGAACAGTGTCTGGTGGCAAGGAGCAGGTGCTAAACGCAGAAACAGGAATGACTAATCACGGCAAACTACCAGCATGTAGAAATTTCAAAAACTCCCCTCTTAAAAAGTAGTGTTGAAGTTATTATAAGGCCACCCATACAAAGCTTTTCCCAAAACCTATGCAAATAGCACTCATTCATAAACAAGTCCTCCTAACTATAATTTCAATGATTTTAAAATATAGAACAACATGTGGTTTAGGAAATCAAAAAAAATACATTATCAATTATCCAAATATAAAAAATGGACAATTGATGATAGAGAGTTTCCACATGACATGTTTTCACATTCAGCCACCTGGAATAGCCAAGGTCTAGCACAGAAACGGAAAGACAACTGTAAGATGGATCTGAAAGGGACCAAGTAAAGCTTGATGAAGGCTTTCAAGGGACCCTTCAAAGACAAGGCCCAGCCAAGGTCAGCACGCTTAAGCCTGTTTACTACAGGCTTACAAGGGGGGAAATACTTGCTCCAAGAGATTTTCCTCATGAAAAGCATTCATATGCCTTGCAGTATCAGAAGGTATCAAGTAATCTCCCAGATAGTGCTTGTATGTGTAAAACAGAGTGTGAAGGGTGGAGGAATATAATGTGGAAAATATGGAGATGTGGCTATACCAGCTATAAGGAAAACTATCTAGTACACCCAAAGCCAAGCACATATGAACAGGAGAAAATGAAATGTTTGAAAAATGCCTGAAGCTATACTATAGTAATTTGCTCTTCATGACTAGTAAGTCCTATATTTTCTAGAGCAAGAAAGGACATTTTATTTACAGTACTAACTATGCAATCTTATAATCCAAGTGTCCCTCACTCTTAGTTCAGAGAGAAAGATGCCTGATCACCTTGCTGGTAGCAGCACTACTGCCATTGTTCCCATAAAAGCAGCAAGTCTGATCAACTTGAACAGCCAGGAGTTTCTCCCATCTGCCTCCTTTCCCCCTTTGCCGCTAATAAGAAAGTAACCCTAGTGACTGACAATATTAAAGTAACCCCAGGTACAAGAAACCACAGCTGTGACACCTGTGACAATAACTCAGTCTAGCACTGGTCAGACATATCGTAACTTTGGACACAGAAGGTGGGACTGCTTATGTTATTCTTTGTTTTTAATATTGCATTCATCAAAAAAAGTCTAGAGGGCTTTTAAATTAAAAATTTTAAAATTTAAAAACAAGAAAAAGTATGAGCTAGAAGTAATACCTAATCAACTACAGAAAACAAGGTTTGATAGAATAGAAAAAGGGTTCATAAAGCAACCTGAGTGGGTTGTTATCTGTCCAGCCATTCTAATTTTCGGGCTATAACAATTTCCACAGCCTCCTGACTTCTACAAAATGCCTGCATCCTCACAGCCTTAAGACCTAGCTCCACATTCACCACAGCTCCTTTACAAAGCCTCCCAGTCTCTGTTCCTGCAGACACACCACTCGGGCACAGAGCAGAAGAGCTCTGCTGCATCAGGTCTAAGTCACCCAAATTACAATAGCCACAAGCCAACATTTTAGCACCAAAGCTGCCACTACCTACACACATCCCCAAGCACAGACCACTGCATGAGCAGCAGAAAGACACCCTAGTACCGCCTTGCGTGGCCGCCTCACAGCCTCAGCTGCCTCCCACTCCTACAAGCCTTCCCTCTTCCAGGCACACTTCTTCACTATGTGCAATCCCCAACTTTCGCTCTTCAAATAACCTCTGCTGATTTCCTGCCATTGCTTTCTCTGAGTTCCCTCTCTCAGGACTGTGAGAAAGAGCAGTGAGAACAGATCCAAAAAACTAATTATCACTTTCTCTTTGGTGGCAAATGCCCCTGAAAAGCAACCTGCAGATAGAGAGCTTCACACCTGGTCACGCTGCCTTGGGTGGCTGCAGCACCTGCCACCTTTTCCTTGCACAGGTTGGTAGCCAGTGATAGCAGTTTTGCTCACTACAGCAAGGCCAGTTTCTGTCCAGCCCAAGTGTCACTGTTCTCCATCCCTGTGGGTGATTACGCCTGACATCTTGGAGGCCGAGCTTAGTGGTGGGAACATGTGGCATGTTCTGGCTGCAAAGGGAAGAGCCATAACCTTGCTCTGAACTTCTAATACTAAAAGAGCTCAGAAATGATCTGCAATTTTATAGTTCATCTTCCCATTACAGGGCCCTGTTACATAACTTGCAAATCTTAATGTCATTGTAATATCATCTTGCTTTCTAAATGGATTCTGCAACCTTAAGGCTGCAGAACATAATGGGGGGGAGGGGAGGTTTAAAAAAAAAAAAAAGTGTCAAGCAGTTCATATAACAGAAAGAAGGTGGAAACCACAACACCAAAGCAGGAATTTAGACAGCCACATTATTCTACATTATACCCTAGGTTGCTGTGGCATCTCAGATTAGTCCTTCCAACTCAGAGGCATTGCCTTTGCTGAGAAAAAGTCACAAAAATATGAGAACATTCCACCAGTTCCACCACTCTTCCTGCAGAGCTAGAAAGAAGTGGAGCTGAAAGGCACCCAGGAAACTTGTTGCTGTGCATACTTATTGCCCACAAGTCGCAGTTTGTCCTTGCCGCTTCCCAATACAGAGCTTTGGAGACCAAGCACCAAAACTGCTTTTAAATATCAGCAAAACTCCAATACATAGAGAGAGAGGAAGGAAAAAGTCACATTTCTAAATACTACTTTGATTTCCCAGATAATGGTCTCCTTTCTGCCGCTAGATGTCCCACAAGAACTGAACCCATATGAAACACGCTGTGAGCACATATACCCTGCAAACCATTTCTATACGAATAACCAGCATGCAGGAAACATGCTGCTGTGTTTACATTACTTGAATCCTTAGCAGCTCAGGCACTGCACTAACAGAACATTTACTGAACACATAATGTGCAATTCTTGCTTTGGAGATCCTCACAAACAGATGCACTTTTAAAGACAGTGTCAAAATGATCTTCCTAAATCTGTATATGTGTGTGCACACATACACATATATATACCTAATATGCTAAGGGAACATCAGAATGACTCAACAGTAAGCTATTTCTTTTTCCCCCCATCAAATGGCTTTATGCACAAATCTGTAAAAGCTTCTTCAAATTTAAGTAAGTGTAAGAACATATGAAGTATTATTCATTATGTAAGTTTTAAGCATAATACAGTTCTAGCAGGGAAGCACTATAATGAAAATACATCCCCTGTGGAAACAGTGTGCTTTGCTAAAGTATGCTTCATGAAAAATAAATCATTAGGAACTAGATGGAATTACACCTGACTAATGCCAAAGATATGATCCCAAACAACCTGAGGAAGTCTGTCCAAAATGCACCACATATCAAAGACACTTTGTATTTAAATGTTCTGCTATTCAAAAAATTCACAAAACAAACCAAAAGTGAAGACAACATCTCTTCTCCTTGGTGGTTAGAACTGTTCTATTCTTACTTGGCAAGCCTCTCCTGCTCTCAGTTATCCTGCCAACTGAGGAACACAGAATTAGTTTTAGGGACATTGTTTAGCAGAGCACCCCAAGAAACAGGGACACTGCACTGCTTAATGCCTTGTATCAGTCTCCAGAAAATACCAGTCTCTAGTAACCTTTTCCAAAAGATGCAGAAGGAAATAGGAGAGAAAGTTTTATAATATTGCTTGTAATAGGACTTCTCACTATGAGGTGAGATGGCTAATTCTGTAGCACCCCTCTCACTCATGATTCAATTCAGAAGTTATACTAGTCAAAAATCTGGAAGAGAAGACTTACACTGGAAAGCTAGTGCTGCACTTCTTAGAGAGAAAATTAGTTCTGAAGACAAGACTAGGACTCATTACAAACTGGTAATGTAAAACACCACAGCAAGCTCCACTAACTCAGCTGACTGGAATAGACTTTCTGCCAGGCCTTTGAGAAACTTTTACATCAATATTTTCAAAACAGCACAGCACCATCATATATACAGTTTCTGCATTTCAAAGCCTATCACCAAATGAATAACCCGTGGCTAAAACATACTCCAGCTGTTTGTTCTGCAAGAGGAAGGAAAATAGGAAGAGATGGATAAGAAGGGTGAGGATCTAGCCTATGTGACTGCTAAGCAATATCTACTCCTGGACTTCAGCAGAATTGCTCCTCCTGATCTATGCAATAGTATTTACTTCCATCACAAGGACCTTGCCCCTCTCTCAGTTACTTCCACCCATCCTTCCTGTTGCACAGTACCATAAAAATCAATGTTTAATTTAAAAGTGATTGCTCCAGCAGACCTCACAAATCAGGTCTACAGGTCAGTGAAAAGAGATATCAGAAGCTAACCCACCAGGTATGCCATGAGATACAAGACACGGCTTGCTCCCAGAGGGAGGCAAGTCCTAGCGCTTTCAACAAGATGTTTTTGCTCCTCCATCTTTTTTAAAGAGCAGAGGGAATCTTCAAACACACACCTTGGCAAAATCACCAAGTAGAAAATAAACCAGTCCTTACCTCACACCTCTCCTAGTGTGGTCTCCACTCTAGCAGAGTCCTCAAGACTGTGCTAAGTAAGCATTTCCAAACCGTGCTCCTATGTGTGCTGCAGTCAGCAACAGTTGCAAAACCCCTTGAACTACCACCAAGAAGAACAGGAGTCAAATTCTGCCTGCTTTACACCTACTCAGCAAGATGACACGTTTCAAACTTAGGCATTAGCAGCAACACATTTAAAATTCAGCCAGAAAGTAACAACCCAGGCAGGCCTTACCTTTCCCTCTCTCAGAAAAGAGAGAGGGGAAGCAAGGCACAGTTCACTCCTTAAATTACTTCACTACCTGGCACCACCTGTTTGCAATTAGTTGTTCACATACCACCCAATTACCCAATTAACACACTAACCTTAGAAAGTAAGAAAATTCCTGATTTAATATTTATGCTCTACAGGGGAAATGACATGCTGAAAATTGGTGGCAGGACAGTAACTGCAAAGGAATCTGCCACATCAGCAGCAGTGATTTTTAAGTCCCAACTCATGTTAGACATCTAATTCTCACCAAGGGTTGGGGGGGAAGGAAAAAAAAAAAGGCGCCCCTATTTAAGATATTTCTAGACTACATTTATGGCCAAAGTGCTCACTCTGAGAAGTAGCGATCAGGGCTGCCTTAAGCACAAACTTTTATTTCATCAGGTGTTGGTTCATGCAGCTCCCAGTTCTGACCATACACTTTGCCTCCTCAAGCTCCAAGGTTAGCTCAGAGTTTGGAAATGTGGCGGCTACCGACTGCTGGGGCAGAACTTCAGCCTTGCACCTAATTCCTCAGTGGCCATTACGCACATGCTTGGCTTTAAATATCCATGTTGTTTGAGTACCTTGGTTTCTCTGCGATATCCCTGCAGCAACCTGACTACTGCTCAGGGAGAGCTTCAGCAATGTTTTTTTTTGTTTTAGTTTCAATGTTTAGTTTAGTTTCTAGCTTCTAGGAATCTAGGGCAGACTGCACCATACAGTCATTTTGCTGATTGGACTCCTGGCAATAGAAGGACCCTGTCTGCAGAAAGCAATATCCTGATTACAGCTTTACTGCAGATAGCAGGTGCACCAAGCAGTCAACCCTCCTCCTCTTCTCCCCTGGCACCCCTTTCATTTTCCCTTAAATTATAGACATATATTGAGGTCATCTTTAAACCATGTTGGCTTCATCTATGCAAACAGTGGTGTTCTCTCCAGGAACTTTAATATAGCAAAAGCCACACATGTATGAAATCTCTCTCAGCCGTTAAGAATAAATATACATTTATCAAAAGCACCCGTATCCCAAGTTACTTTATTGTAGATGCAGTGAACATTTCCGGTGGCAGACTGGCTTAAGGGGATCATTAGAAAATGTGCAAGAAATCACACAGTGCCTTCCTCTTGAGACAAGATTCATAATTTCATACCTTGATCCTAGTAAAAAGCTCTCTTGCATCAAGTATGATGCACAGACCTGGGCGAGTGGGGATAGGGGGGAGAGGTAAGCTTTGGGTCTTATCAGTTAAAGCAATAGTAATTAATCATTGTAAAAGTGTACCTAGATTTTTTTTTTTACAATAGAAATTATTTTTCTTCACATCAACAATGGGACTGGCAGAAATATATATATATATATATATACACACACTTGTGGGTCCTTCTTCACTGCTGAGAAGGACTAGGGAGCAGCTGAGAAATAGCTATGTAGTACCCCCCAAGACCTAACATCCAAATAGCCTGCTAGCAGAGCTTCTAGAAACAGGCAAAACTCTATTTAATGAGCATCTAATACTTACCAAAGACACATGCCAGTGGGGAGGAAGAAACCTTTATACAAGGAGATTTTTCCCCAAAGGGAAGGATGAGAAACTTCACAGCTGCCCTTAACCAGACACCAAAATTTCTTGCCCTAAAAGTGTGGCTGAAATGAATTTCTGCCCTGCCATCCATTAGCTGTAGCATTCCTGCCCTGGCATCCCTCATTTGTATGGAGTCATAAGTGCAAAAATTGAATTTATATTTTACATGTTGGGGTGCTGCTGGGGACTGATGCTGTATGTGTGCACAGTGCACATCAGCCATTACGTCTGCTGTTCTGCTCCACAAAGTCCTCCCCAGGAGCTGGGATTTCAGCACTAAGGGCTGCAGGCAGGGTCAAAAAGAAAGCAGGGACCCCCTTGCAACAACCACCCCTTGAAGCAGTCGGAGAAACCCCGTTTCCCTTTACAAAAGGGTAAGGGAAGGAGGCAAGACTGCGGCGGCTCTGACGAGGATCCGCCTTGAAAAGCCACAAGACGCAGGAGGCAGCACTGCCCCCTCACCAGCGCTGGCTTCCCCTGCTGTGGCTGAGCCCAGGAGGCAGCAGGCAGCCACGACGCTCTGGCTGCAGCAGCCCAGGCAGCCCCCGTACTGGGAAAGTTCCCTTCTCCACCAGGCAAAGCTGCGCCTCTCCCTCTCTCCAGCACTGCCAGCGGGCCTCGCCTTCTCGGGAGGTCTCGAAGGGAAAGACTCCGCAGCGGCCGCTCGCGCAGGGGTACCTGCCGTGGGTAGCACAAGCCGGGCAGCAGGAAAGCGCAGCGAGGGAGAGGCAGCCCCGGCCCCCGGGCGGACAGAGCGAGCGCCTCACGAGAGGCGGCTCTGAGGCAGCGCGGGCGCCGCCAGCAGAGGAGGCGGCGCGGCCGTTAGGGCGGGGCGCGGCCGTTAGGGCGGGGCGCGGCCGTTAGGGCGGGGCGCGGCCGTTAGGGCGGGGCGCGGCCGTTAGGGCGGGGCGCGGCCGTTAGGGCGGGGCGCGGCCGTTAGGGCGGGGCGCGGCCGTTAGGGCGGGGCGCGGCCGTTAGGGCGGGGCGCGGCCGTTAGGGCGGGGCGCGGCCGTTAGGGGAGGCAGGAGTTCTGCTCCCGGCTCGGCAGGGAGCCTTCCCCACGCTCGGCCCCTCGGTGAGGAATCAGCCAAAGCCAGGGTGGCTACACGGTAGCAAGGCAGCACCACAAGACTGGCGACTCGGACGGAGCTGCCCCAGGCACGTCAGGGGTGCGGGTCTTTGGCTCAGAGTGTGTTTGGTCTTCTCAGCTTTACTAGCAGGTAGCAAAGGCAGCACCTGTGTTAGGTGTGAAAAAGCGGAGGAACTGCTTAGCCTGGTAGTGGCACTGAAGACGGAGCTAGAAAAACTAAGGGCCATCAGAGAATGTGAGAAAGGGATAGGTTAGTGGAGTCACACCCTGCAGTCATCTCAAGAGTTCACTGGGGGAACACTCCCAATGCATCTGAGGATCCCCTACGCTCTTGCCATAGCGCAGAGGGGTGAAATTAAGAAACATGGATGAATGGAAACAGGTCGCTGCTTTGGTTGGCAGGAGAATCCCCTCCTAGCCCACCTCGCCTCCTTGGGTGATGATATGTGATAGGTATGACGCCTTGGAGCTTCAAAGACAGACAAATGAGGACACGGACCTCTGGTTAAACATGGTGTCCGTCAGCGACGCGGCTGCGCACCAGAGCCTGAGCAGGGCTCTTCTCCGGAGCAGCACGTTCCCGGACGTGGTGGTTGCCTGCCTGCTGTACTGCTCCCCATCCTGCGACAGGTCTGTGCTGGCAAGGGCTGGCGGGCAGCGGCAGGGCTGGCGGGCAGCGCAGGCCACGACGCTGCGGCTGCAGCACCCGCTGAGCAAGCGCTCTGGGCCTGCAGCGCCGCCGCAGCCGTGTGGAAGGCGCTCGTGTCCACGCCCGGAGCTGCGGAGCGGGTGCTGCGGGAGCTGCTCAGTGTGCTGGAGGACTGGCTGCTGCATGAGATGGAGACGTCAGATGGGCACCATGGTCATCTCTTCCCTACCTGTGAGTTTGTGGAGGAAGCCTCTTCTCTCTCTTCCTCCATGGTTCCCCCTGCTGAGTCATGGGGCAGTGCGTGAGCATCACTGCCAAGCTCGCGCAGCCCAGGAGGGACATCTTGGCAGCAAGAGTTGATGACGGAGATATTTGACATCTGGAGAGAATGCCCAGGGGAAGAACCTCCTTGCAGCAGCCCTGTGAGGTACCCATTGGATCCCCACTGTCCCTGCCACGGAGCTGGAGGCAGGGCCGGGGGTGTAAGTGTGACCTGGTGTTTGCTCTGCACGCAGGTTGGCAGTGCAGACAATGAAAGCTCTGCTGTGCCACGCTAGCCACGAAAGCCTGGTGCTGGCTGGGCCATGCTCCAGAGCGCCGAGATGCAGCACCAGCGAGTGGATTTATTGGCCAGGTGAGAGCCCACCGTGCCCCATTATTTACCCCCTGTAGACAGAGTGTTCCCCAGAGCGGGCAGGAGTGCCCCACTCTCCAGAAAGCGGCTGCAGCCTTCTATTAGAGATGGAAATTTCTATGATCTATAGAGTCATAAAAATCTCCCGTGGGAAGCAGAGGCCAGGCCTTGAGAAAGAAGATGTTTGCCTGCCTAGGCTGAGCAATAAGGAGCATGGATGCAGCTGCTCAGCCCAGTTCACAGGCAGCCCCCTCCGAAAACCTATTGAAGCTGGTCCCTAAGTTGGGCTTGTAGCCAACTTAATCGCAAACATCCTCCAAACTAGCTTTGGAGGCCAAACGCCCGGAAATGAGGAAGGACGAGGCCAGGACCCTCGAATTGAGGACTGGGACCCCCGACTGGTATGCGCACCTGCGCACCTTTGGCCCAGGACTCGCCTTGTACTTCCCAGACTGTGGAGGAGAAGGGTCTGACCTTGCTGCCGGGTGCTTTGTGCTTCTGTTTGTGTGTCTCAGCTATCTGGGAAAATGATGACAGCTGTTTCCAGAGAGAGGCAGGTGGCAGGCATCACTTTGCTCCTTTGCTACTTTGAGCTACCTGAATTATTAACACTCCCCTTCTCTAGCCGTCCTCTGCTCTTTCTGCACATGCCTAGTGCTTCCAGCTAAGGCTTTCCAGCTAGCTTTGGCTATGGGTGGATGTCCACAGAGGAAGGCAGAAGATAGAGCCACAAGACAGGTAAAAGACATTTTGATTTTCCAGCACCTACCTATGGAAGAAGCAAAGGGAGGCAATGCTGTAAAGGGAAAGGATTTTTTGCTGATGATTGATGATGATGATGATTAATCTTGCCATTTGCCTAAGGATCACTTTTGATCAAATCCCGCAGTGGCCTGGGGGGGTAGCATGGCTTGCATAGGTCAGTTGGTGCTGTTTTGTCACCTGTAAAGTATGTTAAGAGGCACCCAAGCCTGAGGCTAACACTTCTTGCTGTTTGTGACCTTTCTTCAAGGGTTCAGGGCTCTACTGTACTACTAGCTTAGGCACAAAGCCAGCAACAGTCCCAGTAAGCCTGTGCTCTGAACCTACAGCTTTTCATGCCTCTGTCTCATACTATTGCTTAGGGGAAAAAAAGTATGTGGTGTTGTTGTTTGGTTGTTTTTTTTTCATTTTGAAATACAGAGGTACTTTGAAACACCGGACATTACAGCCATTATAACTGATCTCCATCATGATGGATGCAAAGACAGAGCATGAAGGTAAGGGAAGGTTAGCTCCAGAGATTCGAAAAAACGGTGAGCCTGAGAAAGTAGCTGCTGAGATATTTCTGCTTCAGAATTCGATGAAGAGGAGTCTCATTTAATGATGAGGATAACTGACCTTTCTTATGTGTTTTTTTTATTATTATTATTATTTTAGCCTCACTGATAAGGAAATAGGAGAAGTATAACTTTTTTTTTTCCAGAGCATATGGAAATTAGAAATGGGGAAAAAAGACCTCTCGGTGTCTCCTGTAGTTGTGTTCTTGTGCTATGTAGTACAACCCCGCTAGTTCCCTGTCAGGACAAGCTCAAATCCCCAAAGCACCACTCTTTGTATGAACCAGTGCAGGGCAGGGGGCACTGCCAGAAGTCTTTGTCCAAACCATGCCCCAGACAAGAGCACCTCAAAGTTGGGAACAACTGTGCAGAGCTGCAGCTGGGTGAGACTAGGACACCTCAGAGGCCAGAGCTCCCCCAGTTCTCTTCACTCTGTCCCAGGATGGCCCCATGTTTAGGGGTGAGGAGAGTTCCCTTACACCCTCTTTGGATTTGCCTTGTATCATCCGGTCTCATCACTGTGCAGATGAGTCCAGCTCTGTCTCCTCCGCATTTGACAGCTGACAGTGACAGTTAGTGAAGCCCTTAGGTTTAGCAAGCCCCCTTCCTCTGTACACCGTTACATCTAGTTACACCGTAGTTCACTGACATCTCTCAAGGTCTCTCCTGCATTTCTCAAGCTTGAAAGTTGTATGGACAGATAGCCACCAAAGCAGGACCAAGAGAGGTCCCAGTGCTTGACCTTCTTAAACTGGTCCTGCGGTGAAACCACAGACAGCCTTGGCTGCACAACAGAGGTGTTTGTTAAGTTATAAGAAAATGTGTGGTCGTTGTGTTGCACGGTGGAACAGCCTCGATTTGGGCAGATCACAGCAAGTGCAACTCCCGGGCACACATTCATTAAAAATTTAGCATGTCTCTTATGCCTTTGCCAGGTGTTGATGAACATATCTTCCAGTGAGCAGAAGCAATCAGAGGTCAGCTGGTGCACAGTGCTCCTGGTGGGATGGAGATGGCCCTGAGGTGAGTGATGAGAGGAAGTGTTAGTGTAGCAGTGAGGTTGGCCCCAGCTTGAAAGCTGACACTGTAAACTAACCTGCTTTCTTTATATGGCTATAAAGTTGTTTCACAGTCCTTCCCCTGGGATGCTGTTTGCACCTCTTACCTGTGAGGATGAAATAGCTTGTGAGGTGGCGCTGCAAGATGGATCAGAAAATGATCTGGGTTAGTAACACACCTTTCCAGGTCAAGTGTGGGGAAGGTGCTTCAGGCTGGGAGACCCTTCAGCAGTATGGCCATGGAGAAACATGTTCAGTCTTGACACCAGAGAAATGGTGCAGGAAATGACAGGGCCAAGACAAACACTGTTGCCAGTTAACAAAAAAAAAAAAAAACAAAAACAAGCTCAAAAGGCTACCATACATGTACCTCTGCATTTCTCATCATTCCTTAATTATTTTGCAGGAAGAGCTGGCTGCCCAAGATGAAACAGAAGATGCACACCCACTACTTATTCTGGGTTTGGATTCTCTTCTTTGCAAGCGCTGAATTTCTTCAGCCTTGCCCTAAAGTCTGCCTTTGCAAAGAGGGGGCAAGATTTGTGAACTGTTCTGGAGTCAATCTGAGCGGAAGCCTCATCTTTCCGCCAGAGACAGAGCACTTGGATTTGTCTAACAGTGGCTTGCATACTATGCCCAGCCTGGCACTGAAATCCCTGTGGAAGCTGCAAGTTCTCCTTCTGTGCAGGAATGACATTGCTGAGGTAGGAAGGGGAGCATTTCGCTCTTTGGAGAGACTCCAGAAGCTTGATATCAGTGGGAACGTGATCACAGTGCTAGGAAGCAGTTTTTCAGCTGGGCTCAGCGCTCTCCTCGAGCTGTCGTTGTCCCACAACAGGATCCAGGCAGCTCGTTTCAGGAACTTTCAAAATTTTGAGAACCTGCAGAAACTCAACATCCAAAACAACAACATATCCTCCATCGAACCTGGGGCCTTTCGAAGCTTAATCCGCCTGCGGCAACTTCACCTGCAGAACAACCAGCTGCTCAGCCTTCACGACGGGGATTTCTCCATGCTGCAGCATTTGGAGATTTTGAACTTGGAAGGCAACAGGATCAAGACAATTGGCCCTGGTGTCTTCACATCCTTGAGTAGCCTCACCGTCCTGAACTTGGAGCATAACTGCATTGAGCACATCAGGTTCAAAACCTTCCTAAGCCTCCAGACCGCTGGGACACACATTCTGCTTTCTGACAACCCTTGGTTCTGTGACTGCGACCTACAGAGGGTCTTTGCCAAGCTGCATAGTGTCCAGCGTCTGGTCCTAGACCACTATGAGAACATGACGTGTACAGAGCCAGCAGTGCTGAGGAACATCCCACTGGCCTCTGTGGACACCCAGCTCTGTGCTGCAGAGATGGCAACTGTGCTCATTATCACCATCACGGTGCTTGTCAGTGTTGTGGCTGCCATCGTGATGGCAGAGCGAAACAGGAGGAGAAGGACAGGCAAGCACTGGAGTGAAGACAACGAGCTCTCTTACAGCATACATTGGTGAGCTCTGCTATGAAGACCTAGATTCTCCAGTGCACGTGTGTCTTGGATGTTAAATAGGGCCTGACTCAGCTGTGCTGCCACTTCGGTGGTACAAGAGGACATTGGTAGTAAAGCAGATAGAACCAGATATGCAACTTGGAGGGTTTCCAAGAGCAGGACATCTCTAGGCTCCTAGCAAACTGGGCTTAAAGCAAGGTAGCATGTGGGTTTTTCACTGTGTGTCCAAAAACTGGCTGAGGCCAAGGAGCAGGGTTTTCCTCAATGCAGTGATTTTTTTTTTTTTTTCTTGTAAGTACTTTTTCAAAGCACAGTCCCCTTTAGGACTTCCCTTTCTTCTGCTGACTCAGCCTGGGAGCAGACATCAATTTAGTACGTAGCTCCATTCAAAATAAGTTCACTTGATAAACTTTGCCTGTCGCAGTCTTGACAATTTCTAAAGGTTGCATGCTGTCTGGAAAGCACAGTGAGGTGCTGGGAGATGAGAAGCCATTGAACATTTCATCAGTCAAGGTGCTCCATGTTCTCTGATGGCTGGCCAAAAATGCAGGCTGCATTTGCAAAAGCAAGCTGACCTGGTCACCTCTGGCCACCCGTTTGCTCCAGCTGATGAAGACAATCTCCAGGCAAGGATACAGTGAGCGCTCACCTGCCTGACAGACAGTGACTCTCTGAGGTCTGCCTGGTGAAGTCTTCTGTATCCCAGTACAGAGTTGCAATAGGACCGTCACCTGTGGCTGGTTCAAAAGACTTTTTCACACAGATGTGCAAGCAAAAAAGAAGTATAGGGACTTCTCAGGTAGATTGCATGCGCAGGTCTTTTACAAGCTCTTCTATGCATCTGCAGGCCTCTCTTTAAAAACACATTAATAGTAATCTAGTTGCAAATCTAGGGGCATCCTTGTTTTCAGTGGTTTCTTTGGTGATAATGTTTCGTCTGTTGTGTTTTGTGTTTACCTTAAAAATATATATTTATATATATCTGCTGAAGTGCAGGTACATCTCTTTTTTTCTTATATCTCCTCCCTCTTGCCCCCAAGGGTGGTTGCACCTTGTCCAGACTTCTGCTATGCCAAAGAGTAGTTTGAGTTACGGTTAGCCCAGGAGAATGGCTGGTGGAGGGGCATGAGCTGCAAAATAGTGTCTGGGCTATCTTGGATTGCAGCTGAAGCATGAAGACATCTGGGAATGGAGGCTTGTGCCATGCTGGGATATATGTGGCACTCTCTCACCGTGAACAGCTTCATGGTGCTATCCGTCTTCTTAGCTCACAGGGAGGGAGTCTCAAGCCAGCTTCTGCCACCGTAATTTTGAGGAGATGCAGATTGTGTGAAATAGCAAAGAACAGCATAAAGGTTTTAGAAATAAGAGGTATAGGAAATGGAATTGCTGAGAGGTGACTGAGAAGAGGCTTATGAACAGTCTTAATGAACACACACACATACACACACACACACACACACGCAAAAACAGTCTTAAAATCCCAGTATTAAAAATCACAGAGATTTGGGTGGAAAGGCACCTCAGAAGACCACTGCTTCAAGCCTTTCCCCACGCGCTGCCACTCCAAGCCCATCCAGCATTTGTCCTGGTGCAGCTTGTGTCTGTAGCTTCTCATCCTCTTCCTGCAGAGACTTGTCTTTCTTCTCTGTGACACTCTGTGTAGACAAAGGCCACTAGATCTCTCCTTGCCTTTTCCAGGCTGATTAGCCTGCCATCTACGGAGGCTAGTGAACGGATAAAATGCCCTGTCTGTTAAGGACAAGCAGGGAGAGCTGCTGCGGTAGCAGACATAGCCATTAACTCCACCTGGGCAGGTGGATCACGGCTTGCTTGTGTGTGCATCCGCCACAAGAGGGCAAGCTTAGATGCTCCTATAACCCTGACAACAGGGCTCAAAACAGGACCACAATGCCAGGTATGGGAGAAGGCCTCCTTGCGTGTCTCTCCCATCAGCCGTGTTGGGGGCAGATGAGAAGAGCTCAGCCCCTTGCCGGGCAGGTGGGATGCATCAGAGCTGTTATCCACAACCTCCAAGAGTTATGTCTGCACGGTATGGCACAGTGTGCATCCATGGGCAAGGACAGTTGTTCCAGCTGTGCTAACTCAGAGAAGGGCTAAGTATTTTTGCTACCTAGAGTCAGTCCCAATCTCACTCCCTGAGACCAAGCCTGTCTGAAATTCCAGCAAGGCAACAAGCTCTCAGAGGAAAGGGATGTTTGACTGTTGAGACTCTGCTTCCATGCGCACCTCATTGCACAACGTGCACAAGAAACACGCTCAGCTGCTGGCCTATCTTGCTTGCTCTTTTCCAAAATATTTATCCCAGACATCTGTACAGTTTTCCTTCACTGAATTTATTGCATGTGAACCTAGCTAGATTTCTGGCGTCTGGCCTGTCCCTCGGCTCCCAGTTTACTGCCACAGGGATTGGCAGAGGGCAGAGCGATCGTGCCAAAGGTTGAATGAGGACATACTTTCCGTTCGGAAGTCAGCCACCCCCAGCTCCAGACGGTAGCGCAACAGAGGGCAGTTTCCCGTGAAGAGGAGGCCATGGTGTCTAGCAGACCTCCTCTCTGGGCGAGCGCACGGCCAGCTGGGCAAGGCCCCATCCCTTTTCCTGCCTCTTGTGAAGCTGTGGTCCGAAAACACTCAAGGTGCTAAAATCAAATTGCACTTGGAGGTGCCAGAAGTCATACTCTAGGCTGCATCCTGAGGTGATGGGGAGAAGAACGAGCACATCTGTCCTAGCAGTCAGACAGAACATCTGGACTAGCAATCAGGCAGCACAGCCTTGCTCCAGCCGCTGGTCCAGCCTTTACGGGGGCTCTGCAGAGCAAGCACAGGAGATCCTCTCACATTTCAGCCCCAGTCTGCCTTGTGCGCTTGCAGGAGCTCACCCCCTCCTGCGTCAGGAATGAAGGGCAGGATACAGCCTCAAGTATGACTCATGTCTAAGAGCAACAGGTCAAATCCCACTAGTTTTAACAGCAGCTCATACCTCTGCTTTTCTCCTGCACTCTCCTTTTCAAGAGGACTCATTGAAGGCAGAGAAGAATGGATTTCACGTATTTTTCTCTCATGTATGTAAAGAAAAATTTCTTTACGTACAAAAGGCCTTGGTAGTCAACACCAGGTAGGCGTCAGGCCTTGGTTGCTTCTTCTCCCAAGGCCATGCACACCACAGCCTCTGAAGACCTATATAAAACGTGTTAAAATTGAACAGTGATGGCGGTGGTGGTAGTAGTGGGGTGATGCTTGCAATTTTTAACAGGGAATAACAACATAGAAGAGCTGCCTGGCTTCCCAGCAAGGACCTGAGATACCAAGGCCTGTCCTGCAAGTGGCACTGTGGTACCTGCATTAGGAGATCTCCCTAGTCTTAGATACTGGGGGCTGCTCAGTGCAGCCAAGATCTACTGGTGCCCTCAGGAGAAGGGCATCCAGATAGGCACAAGGCCAGAACCACCTGGCATTTCCAGGATCCACCTCTGGTTTGATCTATGCTTGGTCCATGGTAATGTTGCCATTCCGGTGTGTGGTTGACTCCCTGTGACTCTGTGTTTCTTTTAGAACAATCCAGACTGGTGCCTTGTCTTCTGTGCTGTTTCCCTGTGCCTCTTTCCCAAATGTGGAGTTTGAGCCTACTTTTTCTTCAGAGAGGATCTGGTGGTTTAGGGAAGGATGAAAAGTCTGGTACTATGTTTGCAGAAATGCTCCATTGGTGCCCAGATTAGATCCACCATTTGGTATCCTTATTTGAGTAAAATTCCAAGTGCAGCTGAGTCACCAAGTCCTGAAAAACATCACTGGGTGACCAGGCCTATCTTATTTTTAGGTGCTTGGCTTTCAAGGGCCCTTGGCACTTTCCCAATGAATACACAGAGGGGCTGGGTCCCCCGGAAATGCTCCTTCACCTTCACAGCAGCTAGACAGGAGAAAAAAAAGTCAACTTTCCTACCCATAAATAGAAGCCAGAGAAAATGAAGCAGACAGGCATCCAGCTGGGGCAGAAAACCCATGCTGACTGCAAGAGGCAGCAGCAGGAGCCCTGCGCTTTGGGTCTCACCCTGGAGCATCCTCCCTGTAGCCTTGCCCTTATGGTCTGGCTGTGGGAGGTCTCCCTATAAGGCAAAAGATCTCATGCAGGGACCAAGGGCTGGGCAGGGATGGCTGCACCTTCACCAGGAGGCCTTCAGGGAGATTGGGGGAAAGGGGAGGGCAAATCACTCTGCACTTACAAAGCAGCCGTGAACCCAAAGTACAGTGCAGATAAGAAGCCTTCTTTTGGCAACTGGCAACAGTGCTCATAAATTAGAGGAAGTTTCAGGTACCAGGAAACGGTTGATTTTGCTCTGTGGGGGGTTGGTTTGGTATCCATACCCGGAGGGTGCGTTCCTCTTCCAGTTTGCTGAGCTTGTCTTTCCTTTTGCAGGGCTGGTGCTGCTGAGCTGTGATCTTCAGGTGTTTCTGGACTACTCATGGAGTGGCAAGAGAAGGTACACCTGAGGAGCAAGACCATGCTGGGCATGCTCGTCATGCTCTGAAGGGGTCTGTATCTTGCCTCGAAAAAACTCTAGGACTCATAGAGCAGGAAAGGCAGGAAAGTGTGGCTCCACAGATACAACTGCAAAGGAGAGCTCAAGATGGTCTTTTACAGGAAAGCCAAGTATCTCACCTAATCTCATGAATCCAGGAGCTGGACTTTTAGAGGCATCCTGAGGTGTGATCGTTGCCTCCTGTGACCTGAGGTGAAAAACATCACAGGAGGCAACGATACCAGTGAGTGAGAGCATCACCTAGCCTGCGCACCTGGGAGACTTCCCCTTCCACTTGCCCAGTGGCAGTGATGCCACCTGCTTCATGAGAGACCACAATGACATGCCAGAAGCTTCAGACCTAAACTTTTGGCTGCCTTCTATGTCCCCAGAGTGCTGTGACAGCTAAGGGATCAGCTGATCTGGTAGAGACCCAGGGCAAGATCAGCCCCTTCCCATGGTCAATTCCCTTGCCATGGTCAATTCCCTTCCCATGGGACGTGGGAGGGTCCTGTCTCCCCTAGCCTCAGTGGACACAAGGGGAGAAGTGGAAGTGCATGGCATGCCTTCAAGGTCCATGTTTGCACCTTGTTCTCTGCTGGGGGGAAAGGGGTGCTGGGGAGAGTAGGGAGGATTTGGCAGTTCGCAGGCTTTGGAAAGGGCCCAACTGCCTTAGGAGAAATTCCTCACATAGTTTTGCCATTAAGAAAGTGCTGACCTGTTTGGGGGTGTTTGCTGAGCAGTAAAGATGAGCCAAAAGCAGTTTGCAAGTGCTGAGAGAATACAGCCCATTTTCTCATCACTAGAGCCAAGCAGCAGGTCAGGATCTATGGGGAAAGCAGTGCCTGGTGCACAGTAATTTTGAAAGTCACAAGCGACTCCACCAGGATATTTTGATACTCACTGCCTTTACTTGCAGCCAGAGAGATGTTCCAGTTGAAGCAGAGCAGCATCCTGGTACCCATGACACAGGTGAGTGTGAGAGGGATGTCCTGCTGGCTACATCCAGGTTGTGTGGACAGAAACTAGAGTCCATGACCTCTCTCTGCTGCTCTCTGAAACCCTGAAAGTCCCACAGGTGACACCCGGGAGATGGACTGAGAGCTGGAGTCTCAGGATGGGGATGAGATGATGATAGAAAGGCAGGGACATTAATTGTAGTATGATCTGGGCTACCTTTGGAAATGTGAGGGACGTGCACAGGGCAGGGAAGCTCTTCCTTCTTTGTAACAGAGCCAGACTGCTGGTGCTGATAACTGAAATGCCTGTATTCAAGGCAGAAGCAGGCAGGTGGAGGAGAGCACCTGGTTTGGACTGGTATGAGTCATGCAGGGAATGTGGCTAATGTTCACTGAACCTCTGAAAGGCCAGAAAGTAAACAAACAGCCTAACTGCAATAAATAAGGAGGAATCAGACCCCCCACAGTTTCAGGACAGCAGCAAGTGCGGGTCAGAGCAACAGAGTGAAAGCAAACCTGCAAGTGTACTGATGCCTGATGGCTAAGAAACAAGGAGGGAGAACCAGAATGGTGGGTCAATAAAACCCAGGGTCTACAGCTTCATAGGACAGAGAGAGAAGGACCTACCAGGGCATGGCAATGTATGTGGAGGGTAACATAAAAGATATTAAGGGATAAGAGACCTCCTTGGACATCTCTTGGAGCACTTCCTACTAACAAATCCCAGACTTTGCTAATAACAAAGATACTGTCTGCTCAGGACAGTGATAGTGATGGGGAAATCCCAAATGAAACTAGGGGAGCTGCAACTCTAGGAGAGGCAATAATTAGGTGATACTTTGACTCTCCACTTGCAGACAGGATCAAAGCATCAGGGAACAAAGTATAAAGATAAAATCTTTGTATGCTGTAAATGATGCCATTCCACGACAAATGCTTCAAGAACCCACAGGAAAAGATGCTCTTGGAGCAGATCTTCTCTGCTCTTGAGCAGCGCATGCGGCTTAGCTCAAGAGGATCCAACACAGCCTGTGGTATAATGTGATTTAATTTTGTAATAAGGAAGAGCAGGCTGAATGAATCTAGTACTCAGTTACTCATTGTCAAGATAAGAGATCATGTAAAAATGAGTCAACGGAAAGGGAAAGGAAGGGAAGGCAAAGAGAAAGGGAAAGGGAGGGAATGGGAAAGGGAAAGGAAAAAAGCAGGTGAACACAAGAACTCTCAAAAGTGTGGCCCAAAACCCCCAACTCTTCAAGCTGCCTGGAGGCTGAAGTAAAACACTGTATTAAGAGTCCCTGAACATGTGTACCAAAGTACAAAAAGCAAAAAGGGCAGTCTAATAAAGCCCCTGCACAGATGACGAGAAAGAGTGGGCAGCATGGGGAAAAGGTCAATGCTTAAGAGCAGAAGGCCTGCCAAAAGAGCGGGGAAGCTCAAAAAACACAGCAGGTCAGATGTAAACAGGAAAGCAAGAGGACTAGAAGCAAACTTGAGCAAGATTTTGCAAAGTGTGCGCAAACCAGCCGTGAAGAGCTCAGCAAATCTCTGTAATGCAGGGAGGCACCCAGGGAGTTGCAGGGACCCGGGAGAGCACAGGGTTAGCAGGGTAAGGATGGGGAGGCCACGGCAGTGTCAGGCACAGGAGGTGACAGTCTCAAGAGTGGCAAGCACCAGCTGGGTGCTCCCGCATCTCGAAGGAGCAGCAGCAGGGAAATAGGCACAAGCTGCGGGCATCAGGGATATCTCCCAGCAGCGCAAAATCCTTTTCCTCACAGGGCAGAGAGCTCAATAGGGCAGAGGGTTCAGGACTACCCAAGCATTTTTTTTTTGTCTTTTTGTCTGCTGAATTTGCAAGCAGATGCTGAAGTTGATGGAGAAGCAGGAAGCTCTGCCCTGGCTTGCCATCTTAGCTTCAGTCTGGGCTTTACTGTAAAACTCCTCTATCCTTGTCTAGCTCCTGAGATGCTATTCCAGTGCTCTCCAGCACATTCAGTGATGTGCACAAGCTGTCTGGGAGGATCCTCAAGGACCAGGATCCTCATGGCTCTGATATTGTATGGGAAACCATCCCAGGAGATCAGACCTTCTTGGGGTGCGTGGGAAGTCCCATGGCTCAGCACCTTTATTCAGCACTTCTGTATATCCTGACATGGAAGAGCAGGGAAGAGCTTCCACATGTCCAGTCACTGAGTTACTTGGGGCAGGCCAGTCCTGAAGTGCAGGCCATCACGAGCTCCTCTGTGGGGAAATGGGAATTTCTTTTTCCCAGGGAGGAAGCAGCTCCTATTTTGAGTTTGGCTGGGGCAAAAGACTTTATTTTTTTTTCTTTCAGCTAATGCTAAGGCAAGGTTGGCCATTGTTTTCCAGGGATAATGCTGGGTGTAATCGGGGAAAGAGGAGGTAATAATCTCATGGTTCCTGGAAGCCACCCAGCAGTTCAGGGCCATCCTAATCAGACAGGGGCAATTCATTGCCAGGCTGATGCCAAGCTGCCTTGATACTGCACTAGGATCAGGGCCAAAAGCCTCCTGCCGAAGAAGGCTTGCAGCAGGTGTACTGGCTGTGTTCCGGGTCTGTCTCCAAGAGACCAGCATTGCCGTATCCCTGGTCCTCCTGTTTGAGGACGGTTTCCTCTTGGTTTTATTTCCACCCAGGCAAAGTGCAGGTATGAGCAGAGCAGTCTCAAGTGAGCAGGACATGCAATCTGTAAGACCAGGCATTGCACAACATCCTGCTTGTCCCATCAGGCCCCGCTCCTGCTGCCAGCCATATGCCACCTATGTCCTCCCAGCCATGCGCTGCTCGTCTGTAATCCAGAGAAAACCACTGTAATTATAATGGTCAAAGGGTGCAGACTGGTCCATCAGCAGGCTGGCCCCAGATGCCTCCTGCAGAGACCATTTCATGCTTGGCCAGAGTTCAAGGCTCTCAGGATGCTCAAGCGAGTACCTGTCTGTCAGTGAAGGAAGGATAAGGAATGCGTGCATTTCTGTGTGTGTCAGAATAAATAGCTTTAAAGAGATCTCTTTGAAAGGGCTGGGGATGGGAAGCAGGAATTTGGCAGAGTTTGCCTGCTCTGTGGCTAACAGCCCTGACTCGTGTCAAGCAAGGATGATTTTGATGTGAACTGATCTGCAAGTCTCTGGAGAGGAAAAGGGAAGTGTGTGTTTGTGAGCAGAGCTGAACGGGGCACAGCACCCTCAGACAGGCCAACTAAGGCAGTTCGGGCAAGAGGAAGGGGTCTCCTGGCCATGGGCCTGAGGAGTCCTGCAGGCTGTGGGTGGCCCCATGCAAACCAAGTGGAACTGGGGGAGAGATCCAGAAGAGCTAGAGCCGGCAGCCAGGATGTCCTGATGTGGGAGGACTCCTCCCTAGCATGAGCAATTCAGGCTCTGTGACTAAACTGGGAGTGCGGGGGAAGTTTCTGTGAGCTTGCCGGGCTCCGCTGGGTTTAGCAATAAGAATGGGAAGAAACTTATGCCTGGTTACTGGCTGTGGACTGTATATTTATATCCTCCACAACATCTCAAGTCATTGGATTAAGGATATTGGAAGGGACATGCCTATGTAGGCCATTTAGGATCTGTTCATGGGCTTGTTGGCCAAGAATTTCCCTCCTCGCTTTCTGACCTGTTGATCCCATCCACTTCCACACCCTACCCTAGCAGCAGGCTCCAGAAGGGCAGTACTGTTGGGGCCGGAAATGCTTTCTTAGACGTGCTTTCAGCCCTTCTTCGATGAGTGTTACCTAGTGCCCCTAGTGCTGGTGTTGTAGGATCAGCTCTGCATTCACCTCATCCACTGCCTTCATGAACTTGTAACCGTCCATCATGCCCCTTCCACCTTCTTGTCTCCTAATGAGAGCTTCTGCCATGACCACCTCTCCCATGAGCTAGTTGCTCCATCCCCTGGATCATTTTGTTTGCTCTTCTCAGCATGGTCTCCAGCTCCCTAGGGACCCTCTCAATCTGCGGACACCAGACTTTCACACCATGCTTGTGCTGTGTGTGCACCAAGGTTTCACATGGCATCAAAGCTGTACCCTCTACATTTCCCACTGGCATCATACAAACAGGACTATGAAGCAGAAGGGGAAACGTGCTATTTTCCACACCCAACTGAGAGTCAGAGAAACCCAAGGGCGAGCCAAATGGATGAGCCATGCAAGAAGCATCCGCCTTGTCCCCTTTCCCATGAAACGCTTCTCTCAGCATTTCTTTTGATGTGTGCAGAAGTATTGACTTTTTTCCATGGAGTGGATGAGTCATGGAGGAGAAGAGGGGAGCGGGGACAGCCAGGACACTCCACTTGCCTGAGCCAAGTGGGGAAGTGGGGAGGCCATTTGGAGGGGCAGACGTCACTCCAGGGTGCAGGCAAAAGCCATGCAGCAGGAAGCAGGAGGGAGCTGGGTCGAGGACGTGCAAGGCTCAGGCATTTGGGGCTCGCTGTCTCTCTGCTGACTCTGCACAGGGGCTCCTCGGACCCCACTGAGACTTAGGATGGGCATGTGGATGGCTCTTGGGCCACCCTTCTCCTTGCACGAGGCAGAGGTTACTGTGCACATAGGGGTGAGCTTTCGGCTATGACCATGCCAGATGCACAGTTGTGTATCTGCTGGCTCTGGCGCAAGTGCTCTTGCGTGTCCTTATCTCTCTCGTGTGTTGCTCAGCTCTTTTATTGCTGATATCCGGCTTGGGATCAGGCCAGGCAATCTCCATGGAGTCGTGACTCAGCCAAACGGGTTGCTCAGCCCGTGGCTGGGGTGGATGGCGAGAGGCTCTGCTCAGCCTTGCCCTGTCCCGGAGCAGCCCGCTTTCCTCGCTGGGGGAGCCATGCCTCATGGGGCTGCAGACTGGAGCCCGCCCTGCCCCTGCTGAGGCAGGACTCGGTGGCACCTTGTCCCCTGGGCTCTGTTTGCCTCCCTGCCAACCACAGCAACTTGCACCGTGCTGTTGTTTCTGCATCCACAGGAGCTTACGGGTGGGCTGCAGATCCTGTAGCCTTTCCAGCTCTCCAGCCACCCGCGTAATGACTCTTTCCTGCCTCTCTCCAGCCCCTGCTCATGCATTTGCTAAGGTCGGCTGCTGTGGCTAGCTGCAGAGCTGCTATGGTTGCAGCCTCCCCGGCACCCGGGTCTGTGCTAGCTCATCCCTGTGCACATGGACGGGTAACGTGCTTCCCAACTCCGCCACAGTCTTGCACTCGCCAGGTTCCCCCCTTTTGGGGAATATCTGGATTTCCAATTATCCCCACTCCCTGCCTGAGCTCCTTGGGTCCTTCCCAAACCCTGTCCTTCACTGCGCTGTGTGCAGGGGGATGCATTTTGCAGACAGAGTCAGGATGCGGTTACATTCCCTGTCAGATCTTGTCGGAAGGGAGGCTACAGCGAGGTCCTCTGCAGCCACACAGCTTTCCCTGGTCTGCTCCCTGTGCCACTACTCTGGCTTACCGTCCAGGCTGCAAGTGCACACGGACTTCTGAGTCAGAGCAAAGGAAGCAGCAGAGAAATGCAGAGCTGGCTGGTAGTGCGGCTTGCAAATCCCTGGGGGCCACTTCTCATTGCTCGCTGTTGTCCTTCTGCCATGCCAAAACAGCCCAGGAAATCCATCTCTGCTTCCTAGGTGAGCACTGGAATGAGTGGGGGGAGCCCTCCGGCAGGCCCCCAGGATGGGAGCTTTGCAATAACCCTGCATGCCTTTGCCGAGGAGAGCAGGGCTCTTTTTTCTCTCATTTGGAGCGGTCTGCGCTGAGCCGTGCGGGAGGGAGCCCTCCAAGCCGTGCCTTTGAGGAGGGAGCATTTCCCCTTTCTCAGCCCGGGGGTAATTGTAATCGGAGTGACTCCACCCTGGAGGCCTTGACCTCCTTGCTTTGATGCTTTGTGGGCATCCTCACCAGCCAGGGCCTGAAAAAAAAAAAGAAAAAAGAAAAAAGAAAAAAAGGGAGAAAAGCCTAGGAGGAGGGAGGCGGGGGATTCAAAATTAGCAGCAAAGCTTGGAGCACTTTCACTGCACAGTGGTGCTCTGGGATCAGCCTGGGGTCACGGCAGTGGAAAGGAGACCAGCCAGGGCAGCACTGTGTCCTGCACTGTGTCCATCACTTAGTGGGAGGAAGGGTCTCGGATGTCTCCTTTGGCTGGATCTTGCAGGGACACCTGTGCCCCAAGGTGGAGAGGGTCTTCAGCGGCTGATGACTTTTGGGGTGAAACTCCTCATTGGGAAATGCAAGTCTTTGCAATGTAACTCCCAAGAAGAGCAGGCGGCTCCATCCCTGACTGCAGTGCCGCTTGAGGGGGCCCTGGGGCGGCAGCCCTGCACCCGAGGCCGAGCCATGTGTGCGGCGTGCTGCTTTCCCGGAGCGTGGTTCTGCCATGACGCACAGAGCGGGTGGAAAACAAACGGCTCCAAGGGCTGTGCAGCGCTGGGAAAAGCCGCTGGAATACCGATAAATGTCACGTCGAGGAGGCAGGTTACAAAGGCCGGCTCTGTCGCGGCCGCCATGACTCAGGCAAGAGGCCGGTGGCAGGCACATGCAGAAGAGCCTCCCGTCACTCGGCTGGTTTTCCTGCTCCCCGGCTCGCCGTGGCCTTTTGTTTTTCTGCCCGGCCGCTTGCCAAATATTGTCCTTTGTCTGCTCGTCCCTCACTGCTCCCCCTGGGCCCCAGCCCGAGGCTCCTGCTGCTCCGTTTCCCCTGCTTCCCCCCTGCTCCAGCAGCAGCAGCAGGTTTTTGGGGGGGGACCCAACAGTCCCACCTTGTAGGTCACCTCCTTGGCCAGCACCGTGAGACACCCGGGTCTGCTGTTGCCATTGGAGCTGATGGGGGCTGCACTTCCCATGCGGAGCAGCCCCCAGATGAGGCACCTCTGCCCAGGGCACCGCAGCCCCTGGGCCACCAGCCCCGGGAAGCGGCACGGAAGGAAAAGACAGGAGCCAGGAGCAGGGAGGGAGGAAAGCGGGACCCTGTGGAAGCCATGCCGGGCACTGACATGCAGAGACAAAAATGCAAAAACTTTGTCAGAGCCTGGAGCCTGCGGCGCTGCAAGGGCTTTCTGGAAGGAGCTTGGGAAACTTGGGAGCCGAGTGGCTGGGAGAGCTCCACTGCTTTCTGTGCGGTCGGCTTTGGAAAGAGCAGCCTCCCTGGCAGCATCCCCCCCTTCCCTGCAGCGGGTAGTGTTTGTTTGCTTGGGAAAGATGAGCCTCATTATCTGTCCCTCGTGGTCGTGGCTTTAAAACTTTAAAGCACAGTGGGAGGACATTTTATTAGCATGGGAAACTGCTCTGGTGTCAGTGAGACCAGAGCAAGGCTTTGTTTTGCACGGAGATCTCCTTGCCTGGGGCAGCCGTCTCCGTGCCAGCGGGACCAGAGACCCACGTGCGTGGAGCGGTGAGGAGGGCAGGCGAGTTAAACGCCACCCCGTTCTGCCCTCTATCCCCCAAAATTCGCAGTGCTGGAGCGCGGTGGGTCCCAGGTGATTTCCCGTGCTGGAGGCGCCAAGCAGAGCCAGGTGAGGCAGCGAGGAGGAACCCGGGGGTGCAACTCGCCTCCATCGCGGCCGCTTCCCGCTCGCGGCGATGGTATCTCTGCTCTCCTCGAAACGGCAGCCCACCTAATCACGTGGGGAGGGCCAGGGCAGCCCTGCTGTGATTTATACCTGGGGAGACTCTGGGTCCCCAGCTGGGCTGATAAGGATGGGAAAGGGCACTGCTGCCCTACCCCAAAGCAATAACTCTGCCCTGCAGCCTCTGGTGCTCTGCAAGAGAGTTTGCCCTGTCTGTCCATACCACACCAAGCCCATTAAATGCCAGATCACTGTGCAGACACCACTATCAAATTATTTTTAATTTTTCCAAGCACCATCCTTGCCCCAGGACCGTCCTCCTGGTAGCTACAGGTCCACAGCTGCTGCAGCTGCTCCCATGACCCATCATCCCTTCAGAAAACCGCACATGAAATGGCCATGCAACAAATCTGAGCCTCCGTGTATCTTTGTGCAGTTTAGGCACTCGAGTAATACCCAGCAGCATCTACCTGGCAGAGAGGAAGCCAACTGCAGAAGAAGGCAGGAGAAATAATTCACTTTTCCAACAGAGAATGTGCAAGTTTAACAGTTCTGTCCCTATAAAAGCATCCCATGCCCAAATCAAAGGCAGCTTTGGTGCTATATATCACCTCTAGTCAGGGCTTGGGCCCAGGAGCATTTGGCTCCACTGCCCAAGGCACCATGTAAAGGCATGTAGTTAAAAGACATATAGCACGTTCATCTCCATGAGCAGCTGCATGCCGTGGTTCATTCTGCTAGAGCCGAGCCGCTGCTTAGACTAAACACTGCCTCCGCCATCCGTGAATCACTCCCTAGATCCGCTGGAAGTTTCCAGGGCTTGAATTTCAGAAAGTCGCTGCCGCAGGGCACTAAAGCGCAGCGCGAGACAAAGCAAGGTGTGGCGCTTTCGGAGGATTACCTTGCCTGCCGTGGGCCTGCAGGAGCTGGAGGGAGATGAAAGCTGGGGCGAGGAGGGGAGGGAATGAAAGCACGAGGGAGCACAGGCTCCGCAGCATTTGCCTGCATGGAGAGGTAAAGCGAGGTGTGTTAACTGCAGGGGCTCTGCACCCCATTGCCCCGGTGAGGGCTGGTGGTGCCCATGGTCTCCTAGGGCTCATGCTCTCCTAGGACCCATGGTCTCCCAGGCTCTGCTGTTCTGGTGAAGAGAGGAAAGGTGGTGGGAAAGGCTCCGGGGCTTCCCAAGGCCTCTACGCACACAGAGGAGGAGGACATGGGTTGCTCCTTCAAAGGCCGGGCTGGTCCAAGAGGGCTCCCCAGGCGCAGCATCCTTCCCTGCTGGGCAGAACCGGGCCAGCCGGCGCCTCCGGGGACGGAGCCACTCGCTCACTCCAGACCAGGATTGATCTGAGCGCCGAAACCCGCTGCCCTCGGATCTTCAGCAGAGCCGGGCTCGGACCACGGCGGCGAACGGGCTCCGCAGGGGGAGGGACGGGGCGAGCGGCGCCCCGGTACCCGCCCCGCCTCCCCGCCCCGCCCCGCCGCGCCGAGCCGAGCCGAGCCGAGCCCAGCCGCGATCCCGGCACCCGGCGGGCACCATGCGCCCGCGGTGAGCACCGGGGCTGGGGCTCCTCGGCGAGAGGCAGCGGGGCAGCGAGCTCCGAGGCGGAGCACGTCGGGGGTGCGGGAGGTGGGGGGTGCACGGGAGCGCCGGTCCCGGAGCTCGTCGCGGGGTGCTGAGAGGCGCCGGGGCTGGAGCACGTCGGTGGGAGGCTGCAGAGGGGCCCCACGGCGCGTCGCGGGGTTCAGGGGAGCCCCGGGAGCGGGCAGGGGCTGCAGGGCTGTACCGGAGTCTTGGGGGTCGTGGCTGCACCGTGTGTGCGAGGCTGCCCCCGGGGCGGGGGGCTCCGGCTTGCGCCGAGAGTGCGGAGCTGCAGGGAGGTGTAACCGCTTGGTCCCTGCTTCCCTTGCAGGTGTCCCCTGCGGCGGCCGCTGCTGCTCGGGCTCTTTGTCCTGCTGGTCCCCGCCACTTTCCAGGAGCCCGGTAACGTGAGCGGGACCCGGGAGCAGGGTGGGGGGGACTGCTGGGCTGTGGAGAGGTTCCTCCTGCTGTGCCTGGGGGGCGGTGGGTGCTGCTTTTGTCTCCCCTCTGCCTTCCCTTCTCCTGCTGCTCCGCGGGAGAAGTGACTGCAAAACCTGCGCTGCTGTGGGCTGGGCACGGGTTGCATCTCCCACTCGGGGTGAAACCCCAGGTGAAACACGTGGCTGTGGCTCCAGTTCGTGCGTGGCAAACACGGACACGGAGAGCAGCAGGACTGGGCTCTTGCGCTCACTGTTGTATTGCTGGGATGCCTGTGGCTGCGTGTGCTTGGGAGCACAGCGGGCTGCAGAAAGCCTCTGCACGTGCCCCAGAGGTGCAACGCCTCCCGTGCTGCCTTGATAGGGGCTTTCCCCTGCCTTCAGGACTTGGAGCACAACCCCATGCAGTCTCCTGGTCCGTTTGCATGATGAACTTTCCCTGCCCTCCTAGGAAAGCTTCCTCCTGGCTGCCAGGCGGGTTTAAAACCCTGCACCCCTTGCAGCCGCGGCCAGTGTGTGTGAGCGTGTGCCAAATCCATGGCAGGCAGAGAGAGTGGCTGTTGACAAGGCGAGCCCTTGACCTGCTCGCGGCTCGGGAGGCTCCTGGGGATCTCCCTTATGCCATTCAGGTGGCTGGACTGGGTTGGGTGAGACTCACACCATGGAGGGCATGAGAGCAGCCGGCCCCGGGGCTGCTGAGCACCTCCCCAGATCGGCCAGGTGAAGGGAGGGAGCATCGGGCGTCCTTGGCTTGTTAGCAATAGTCTTGGCACCTGGATGGAGGCAGTGGTAAACATCCCCAGGTGGAAGTGTTTTCACAAGGATTTTGCTCAGTTTGCAGAAGGTGCTGAGCTTCTCTGATTGCCCCAGCGCTCTGGTGACAGAGAAAGCGGCACGGGCGCCTCTTCTTCAGGGAGATGTTCCAGTTGGCTCCTGTCTGTGTCATGTGCTGCAGCCCCTACAGCAAGCGAAGGGGCATCGCTCACGCGCCGTCTTTCAGCTCTGTGCTGGGTAGTGCGTGACGCGGGTTGGCAAGTGGCAGCCCGGCTATAAATGAGTTGGAAGTCACAGGCATGCGCTGGGCTGTGAAATTGGTGGATTATTTACAGGAGCGAGGCTTTCTGCCGTCTAGGAATAGCTCGGATACATCTGCACTGAGGCTGGTACTGCTCAGGGCTGTGTCGCGCTCGGGGTCACGGTCTAGCAGTGGGGTTGTAGCCTGCAACACGACACATGGCAGCAGGCAAGGGCATGAGGGCCCCGATGCTCCTCCGCTCCCCTGTGCGAGAGCCCAGTGGGGAAGTTGAGCAGGGCAGTGTGCACAGGCCTGATTTGGTGTGTGTCTGGCCTGGCCATCCGCGGGTTAACAAGGATGCCCAGAGCATGTCTGGGAATATTTGGAGGAGTCACAGAAATGGCCCGAGCTGGATTTATGACCCTGCTTTCTGTTGCATGGGTGCTGGCGGTAACAGTTCCCTAAGGGCTGCTGAAACAAAGTCCCTCTTAGAGGTCTCCAGAGAGGGAAAATTATTCCAATGTGAAATCCTGAATCAACTATTTTAAGTTCCTGGAGGTTGTCCAGAACAGCAGAGTGAAGGCCAGGAGCTGCTTTAACAGGGGTTATTCAGAGCTGAAGTGGCTGGTCACCCACCGCCCCCTCCGTCCGGTGCCTCTGCTCCCAGCATGGCCAGGCAGGGTTTGCCCGGGAGATCTCGGAGCTGGCGGTGCATCCCACGCCACAGGAGTTTGGGTGTTTGTGGGCAAGTTTTGCATAGGTGACATCTACTAGTAGGGATGGAAATGCAAGAGATTGTGCAAGAGATTTCCTGCCCCCAGCCTATCACAAGGGATTGGGCTGTCTCCGGCCAGGTGCAGGGGATGGTGTGTTGCGTGTGTGGGGAAGGTAGGGTTTGTTCCGTGAAAACCTCTTTAAATCCACACTGTTGCTCTTGGGCGTTTCTCCTGTGGCACCTTGCACCAAGGGAGGGCAGGTCATGAACTGCCTTTTCTCCCTCCTTTTCGGCCACAAGCAGGGAAGTGCCCGTTTCACCCAGATGACTTGGCCGTCTCCCAAAGGCAGGCAGGCTGCAAATCGGGTTTTAAAGAA